>NC_140450.1:421935-426935 GCF_963576455.1 Neolamprologus multifasciatus | reverse complement strand
AGCTGAACACCGAGGGAGGAGGGGCTGATCTTACAACTGACTGCTTTTTTTGTCTCTCCTGTTTTTCTTCTTTTTAAGCCCTTTAACAAAACGACAGCAGATCCTGATCAAAGTGTCCGACAGCTAAACTAATAAAACAACAATAGAAGCGTCTCGGGCCTGTTTCAACCACAGAATAAAAGCAGAGACGCAGACGTCTGCTCTACACTGCAGCAACGACTGAGGCTGCGTTCACACTGCAGGCGAAAGCGCAACAAATCCAACTTCTTTGACCCTCTGCGACCATCTACCCGATCATGGTGTGACAGTGTGAACGCCACAAATCTGATATTTACAAATCCGATCTGGGTCACTTTGGTATGTAGTGGTGAATCCGATACATATCTGATGTTTTAGAAAGCTGCTGTTTGATGGTCATGTCGCATTAAATCCGTCTTTTACGTCACTGACACAAGACAGACGCCAATTATCAGCGCCGGAGAAGACATCGCTAACGCTTCCTGTCTGTCCAGTACAACTGTTGGGAACAACGTTGGAGAAACGTGAACATTTTATTTGTTCTGTATAATCTGCAGATTCTGACAGAAACTATCCTTTGAAGCACCGCTCCTCTGAAACAGCAATAAGGATCATTATTAGGTTATTTACATTATTGTGTAAATAACAAAATAACACAAACGTGAAGTCCGAAGTCTTTATATTAAGGCCATCAGTCAAACATACTGTTGCTCTGAGTCTAAACAGAGCGCGTTGTGCGTGACGTCTTCTTTTGCGCATGCGGCGCTCTGAGCGTTTGCTGTTGCATTTTATTTGTAGTGTGAACGAGCAGACAAAACAATCTGATTTGATCAAAAAATCTGAGCATTAAGACCTGCAGAGTGAACGCAGCCTGAGACGAGCTGCAGACGACTGAGCTGAAGTTACCTTCACCAGCACCACAGCTGTAAGACAGAGAGCCCAGGAGGGCCGAGGCTCCAGGGACCATCATTTAAGATAATTTAGTGTCTTTGTTGTTTCTTCCAGAGGAGTCACACGCTACATGTGTTTCTGAACACTGGACCCCCGACTGCCTCTGTCAGTCAGACAGGTGGACAGACGGGTGGACAGACGGGTGGACAGACGGGTGGAAAGACGGGGGTACCTGTCTCTCTGCCACTGTACAGCGAGTTGTCCTCCATTCCTTCGTCTTCTTCCACCCTGGTTCCTCTCTGCAGGCTGCCTCGCTTCACGCCCGTGTCCGTCCAGCTCATCTGTTTGTCAGAGAATCAGAGTGTGAGAGCAAACAGACGTTATTCAAATGTCTCGATTTATACGTCCACAGGGTTCAGTGCTAGGACCAATTCTGTTTACATTATACATGCTTCCCTTAGGCAGCATCATTAGAAGACAGCATACATTTACACTGCTATGCAGATGACACCCAGCTCTATCTGTCCATGAAGCCAGATAACACACACCAATGAGTTAAACTGCAGGAATGTCTTAAAGACATAAAGACCTGGATGGCCGCTAACTTTCTGCTTCTTAACTCAGATAAAACTGAGGTTATTGTACTCGGCGCTGAAAAGCTTAGAAATATGGTATCTAACCAGATTCTTACTCTGGATGGCATTACCTTGGCCTCCAGTAACACTGTGAGGAACCTTGGAGTCATTTTTGACCAGGATATGTCCTTCAACGCACATATTAAACAAATATGTAAGACTGCTTTCTTCCATTTGTGCAACATCTCTAAAATTAGAAATATCCTGTCTCAGAGTGACGCTGAAAAACTAGTTCATGCATTTATTACTTCCAGGCTGGACGACTGTAATTCATTATTATCAGGAAGTCCTAAAAACTCCCTGAAAAGCCTTCAGCTAATCCAAAATGCTGCAGCAAGAGTCCTGACAGGGACTAGAAAGAGAGAGCAGATTTCTCCTGTTTTGGCTTCCTGTTAAATCCAGAATTCAAAATCCTGCTCCTCACATAAGAGGTCTTAAATAATCAGCCCCATCTTATCTTAATGACCTTGTAGTACCATATCACCCTATTAGAGCACTTCGCTCTCGCTCTGCAGGCCTACTTGTTGTTCCTAGAGTATTTAAAAGTAGAATGGGAGGCAGAGCCTTCAGTTTTCAGGCCCCTCTTCTGTGGAACCAGCTTCCAGTTTGGATTCAGGAGACAGACACTATCTCTACTTTCAAGATTAGGCTTCAAACTTTCCTTTTTGCTAAAGCATATAGTTAGGGCTGGACCAGGTGACCCTGAATCCTCCCTTAGTCCAGGAAGTTCTCCTTCTCAGATGCTTTTCAAGATAAAAGTATTTTAAAGGACAGCTTCTTCAGAGGTGATGTTCAAAGCGAGAGCAGGTTCGAGTTTCCGGCTCAGAGTTCGTTTATTGGAAAGTGGGTCAAACGTGTTCGTCAGCAGCCGCGTGCAGAAAGATCAGCTGCACAGAGGGAGCGTTTACCTCACCGGGAAAGTCGTCGGCCCCTTGCTAAGTCTAAATGATTCATTTATTTATGCATCTATGAAGATGGACGGGCACACACTGTGAGCTGACACAGATATTAACTCTCACCGTGTGGTCGTATCTTTGTGTTTCCTTGTTTTTATCGTTCTTGAAACATGAAAAATATGATAAATGTGTATTTTTATCATAAACTTTGTGACACACAAACTTTAGTTTAACGTGATGTTTTTATCAGTAACATCCAATCAGAGTCCTGGAACGCTAAGACGCCGAGCTAGCAGCTGCTGCCACCTGCCTTAGAGGCCACGCCTCTTTTATTTTTCAGTCCTGGAGGATTTTTGTTAAAGAGAGCATCAAATGTGAGCATCGCTGTTGCAAAAAGGAGGAAACATTTTCACGCGCGGCTTCTTTTCGGTGCATGTTTTTACTTCCTCCTCTCAGAAACTGCACTCTGATTGGCTGGTTGCTCGAGGACTATATTTCCTGTTACACAGAGCCTGAAAGAGGAAGTGGAGCCGTGAGTCAAGACAGTCAGCTGTCTGCTATTTATACCCACGGCTTCAACGTGACGGAGCAGCAGGAGAAGAAGAAATGGCCGTCGGTCTGTAATGAGCCCTCAGCTGTGCCGCGGCGTTGTCATGGCGGCAGCACGCTGCCACACCTCCTCACCCTGACCCGGTCCTGCTCATCGTTCAGACAAACATCAGCACGATCGCGGTGCTTCAGCTCAGTCTTCACTCTCCTAAAGCAGCTTTGCATGATCCACACATCAAACTAATCCTTCTGTGTCTTACAGGTGAAGCCTGCAGAGGGGCGGGGCCTAACGCTAACATACATTTTAGTAAACACTGAGAAACACAAAGTATAAAAGTATAAAAGTATTCTTAAAATGAAAGTAAATATTAGATTTTCATTTTCAGCAGATCTGACGATGTGTTCAGTGTAAACCTGTGAAATGTAAACAGCACCGTCACAGACAGAAATATGACTAAATAATATAAAACATGAGGAAATTCATTACAAGCTTGTTTGTATAGAAATGTGTTCAGCTGCTTTGTAAACGAGTCAGTGGAGTGTGCACAGCGTAAAGACGACAGCCTCGGCGCCAACGACCCACGCGGGGTTTGAACCCAGTACGTGGGACCGACAGTGACCTCTGACCCGAGGACCCGAGTGCTCGGGAAGAAACCTCAAATTTACCAACGACCGATGAGGAGAAGCCAAATCTGGAGTAACATGTGACGTCCTGTTAGTGCGGCAGCGTTGTGTGCAGTCTGAACAACCCTGATTGGTTGAAACCAGTAAAAAGACGTTACAGAAGAAGTCACAGCGTGAAGAATCACCTCGGCCTCTGACACCAGCAGGTTACAGATGTTTGCACCGTGACTCTCACACAGACTCAGATATGACGCCCACATTTGTGACGGACGAGCCTAAAAAACAGACCATGTGATCGAGCAATAGTTTCTGTGTTACCCGTGTTTAACAGGACGACGTTACACAGAAACCATTAGAGTAGAACCGACCACCTCGCCCTGCAGACGCTGCAGGCAGACTCGTGTGGTTAAGACCAGACTGTAATCAGACGTGTGGAACATTTCAGACTGTTTTAAGTTTCCTGCAGGTTGTTAACTGACTTGTTGTAACTGCAGACTGACGGCTGTAGTTACAGCTGTAACACTGTCGAGCTTATCAGCTGCTGTTCTGGTGGGACAGTCCTACAGTCTGTGGTCTTAAACTCACACGGAGCTGCGGGGAGACATCATCACATGACCAACGGACGGTGCATTTAAAAACCTCTGGCGCTAACATTGAGGCCGCAGGACAACGATGGCGCTTGTAGCGCAGCAGCGAGCGTGGCTGTCGGCTCGCAGGCATCAGGCTGCTGCTCAGACGCCTTGTTTCCCTCAACACTGTAACCCTGTTACACTAGTGTCTGATCCTGGATCACATGTGAGAGCAGACACGAAGCAGGGTGTCATCAGCATAGCCATGGAGTGATGGAGGCGCTTTCAAAGGGCGCTAAACTGATCCCTGAGGGACGCAGCACCAGGACTCGTCAGCTCCTCCCACAGGAACAGCTGTTCTTTAACACCGAGTCTCTGTCAGTTACAGAAGCAGCTACATTAGAGGAGAAGTTATCTCAGGTCGGCAGGAAGACGATGTTACAACATCAGCGCTGAAACAGTTTGCGGGTGAATACAAACAGTTTCGCGTATGTGACGACTTACGAGAAACAGGAACCGCGTCCTCGCCAGCCTCAGGCCCGCCTGCAGCCAGTATATATATAGAGGCTGACCTCTGACCTGTCTGTTGTCTCTGGGCACTTTTTACAATCACTGTGACATCACACCTTCATTCAGGCGCCTACCAACCATCCCGAGGTCAGGGGTCGGTTTGTCACAGAGAGCCGTTACATCACCGTGGCCGTTTGGAGGTTCATAAAACTCCGAACAGTCAAAACGATGTTTTCAGACAATGAAATGAATCCAGTGAAATCGATGAACGTTTTCAAAGTAATTAACGTTGGACGACATCTTCCTGT
>NC_140450.1:384435-414435 GCF_963576455.1 Neolamprologus multifasciatus | reverse complement strand
TGTCATACTCAGCAAAACAAGATGACTCACATGAAACCTCTTTCTCATTTGATAAAAACCGTGAAACATGGGAGATTAAAAAACATTTGAGTCAGAAATAACTCGTGCAAAAAAATATTAGTTTAAAGATGTACACATTTACAGAATCACCAACACTGACAATAAACTCTCATATTGTCTCTTAAAATAAAAATAAAAAGATTTCAATCAAAAGGTGATCTAACATGCCAATGTAGTTTTCATATATGGTTTAAAAAGCAAGATAAGCAGTTTCCCATCTTTGTTTTCGAATAGTTATGAACATTTGAACTGTTAATCAGGCTTTTGAAGATGATTAATGGTAAGTATTAATATGCAATATTAGTATTTAAGCTGAGTTTACTGGAGCTTTAAGTGAGCCAACTTTCAAGTCGATGTGTACTGTAAACCTATGCAGACAGATCAGTATTTAAGGCTTTACTCTCACCATCCACTGGAGCACAACTTGGGCGTCATCAAGATATTACAAAATAGAGCAAAGACACAGCGGCCAGGGAAGCACAAGAACATGACATCAAGAAGGCCCCGAGTAAATGAGGTTATCCCAGCTGGACTTTTGTCAAACCTGGGAAGGCACCTAAAGAACGCTCCAGCCAATCCAGGAGCGAAGAAGGACAAGAACAGCTGATACGGATTTTCTTAAAAGATAACGTCTCTGTGGCTTTCAAATCCCAAAACTGAAATAAGAACCAAAATAAGAAAAGTATTCTAATGTTGAACCTGAGAAGAAAATTCCTCATGCCAACTTTAAGGTCATACTGGATATTAGTCATGAACTATGCAATGTTTGTAAAATTCTGGCATGTCATATTGACCAAACTTTCATATCAGATCTTTTCAAACACTGTTACAGAGATAACCATTTGCTAGTCTGTTGTTCAAAGAATCTGTTCAAAGGTGTCTTGATATTTTAAAATATTTTATTCTTGTGGTACCTCGTGATGTGCCTTCTCCAGCCGAGTCCACATCTGTAAATAGAAAAGTAAAACAAAAATATCACAAACAACATGAGTGGCTTGGTAATCATGGAAGAGCCATCAATATGCAGGGTGGTGGATAGTTATACCGTTTGAGGTGTTTGGAGGTTCCTCTACAGGTGGCATAGTACTCCTCCCTATAGTACAAGGAGTATTTTAGCTCAATATAGCAGTCACATTTTCTGTTCCTGTTTAGACTTTCCTTTAACACGAAAATAATTTTCACTAACAAGGAGAGAGGCACCCATAAATACAAGTAATCCTCAGGTCCATAGCTCAGTCCTAAAATGACTGAAGAAGTTTAAAGTTACATTGACCATTTCTTCAGCTGGCATATCAGTGAATTGTCATGATATATCTGCAGTACCAGTTAAAACTTTGGACACACCTGTTTATTCATTCTGAATTTGAATAAGCATTGTGTCTTTTCAAAGTAATCTTAACTGCATTTCCCAAAACTAGAAAGCATTTTACTAGAAATAAAACATAAAAGCCATCCACACAGATGAAAGACATCAAAAAGCTTGTCAAACACTGTTACAGAGATAACCATTTGCTAGTCTGTTGTTCAAAGATGTCTTGATATTTTAAAATATTTTATTCTTGTGGTACCTTGTGATGTGCCTTCTCCAGCCGAGTCCACATCTATAAATAGATAAGTAAAACAAAAATATCACAAACAACACGAGTGGCTTGGTAATTATGGAAGAGCCATCAATATGTAGGGTGATGGATAGTTATACCGTTTGAGGTGTTTGGAGGTTCCTCTACAGGTGGCATAGTACTCCTCCCTGTAGTACAATGAGTATTTTAGCTTAATATAGCAGTCACATTTTCTGTTCCTGTTTAGACTTTCCTTTAACACGACAATGATTTTCACTAACAAGGAGAGAGGCACCCATAAATACAAGTAATCCTCAGGTCCATAGCTCAGTCCTAAAATGACTGAGGAAGTTTAAAGTTACATTGACCATTTGTTCAGCTGGCATATCAGTGAATTGTCATGATATATCTGCAGTACCAGTTAAAACTTTGGACACACCTATTTTACTAGAAATAAAACATAAAAGCCATCCACACAGATGAAAGACATCAAAAAGCTTGTCAAACACTGTTACAGAGATAACCATTTGCTAGTCTGTTGTTCAAAGATGTCTTGATATTTTAAAATATTTTATTCTTGTGGTACCTTGTGATGTGCCTTCTCCAGCCGAGTCCACATCTGTAAATAGAAAAGTAAAACAAAAATATCACAAACAATATGAGTGGCTTGGTAATCATGGAAGAGCCATCAATATGTAGGGTGATGGATAGTTATACCGTTTGAGGTGTTTGAAGGTTCCTCTACAGGTGGCATAGTACTCCTCCCTATAGTACAAGGAGTATTTTAGCTCAATATAGCAGTCACATTTTCTGTTCCTGTTTAGACTTTCCTTTAACAAGACAATGATTTTCACTAACAAGGAGAGAGGCATCCATAAATACAAGTAATCCTCAGGTCCATAGCTCAGTCCTAAAATGACTGAGGTCGCCAGTCTCCCACAGGACTAACACAGAGAAAAACAACTATATGCAATCACATTCACATCAATGGGCAATTTAGAGTGACCAATTAACCTAACCCCAGTTTCTTTGGACTGTGCGAGGAAGCTGAAGTATGCCGAGAGAACCCACGCAAACATGGAGAAAACAACTCCATGTTTGCGGACCCTGGACCGATGAACTCAGGACCGTCTTGCTGTGAGGCAACAGTGCTAACCACTATGCTAACGTCCCGCCTTATCGACTGGGCAGCCAAGTCCAATAAGTGCACTTGCTGGGGTTAGGATAAGCGGAAGAGATGTTCTCGGCATACCTTGTAAAAATGTAAACACAATACTCCAACAGTCCAGTTATAAGACAATCATCATCAGTGAGCACACTGTAGGAAGTGGGTAATACTGTCAGAGGTCCCTGGAGGTACCTCAACAAATTGCCTAGTTCCCTTTTCTGTAGTTGAATAGTGTAGCTCAATATTAATGCTCTGTTGCGTTGTGGTTGATTCATTTACACACATCTCTGGCTAGATATCTGTAGCATCACAACACAAAACTATCAATGTAAGTACTATTACATTTTTTGTACTGATCTGGTTAGACCTTTCTTTAGTGACATTATTTGACAGACATCAATCTTTATGACTATGTCAAGAATAGCTTAAGCAGTGTATTAACCTCAGCCCAAAACAAATTAAGACATTTTCAATACTTAAGACTTACAGTGCACATATAATCCTTACTACTACCTTTTAAATAACTGTGTATACCTGAAACATCTCACAATATTGCATTCAACTGAATACTACATAAATATGAGTTGTTTGTTGGTGCATTTACCCATTTTTGTTTGTGCTGGTGGGTATTCTTTGTCAGCCTCGCCGTCTTCACTCTCACCAGAGTCTGTCAAGTCTAGGTTATCTGACAAAAAAATATGTTAAGCAGCATCTTGATGCATTCTCAATCATCCAGGTAAGTAAATCTCCAAGAGTTGATTCTGTTCATCTGGACATAGCGTTTTGTGGGAAAAACGTTTCGTCACTCATCCAAGTGACTTCTTCAGTCTCAGCTTACTGCAGGTTTCCCCAATCTTATAAACAGTACATTTGCATAATGACTGAAACCAGCCCACTGAAGGAACAATGGGCTGGGAGGTCAGTTCCTTAATCTTAATTATGCAAATTCTCATGACCATTGATCAACAACCACTGACCAAAACCCACTGATCAAAGACCACTGATCAATAGCCATGAGTACCATACACAGAGAGTTGGGGAATGGCTGCAATCACAGCACTGTAAGATGGCCTTAGGCCCCCTCCTTGATTATGAATCGAGGCATTCTGAATGCATCAAGACGTTTTAACCCACTTTGGCAAGGACGGCCTGAAGCTTGTACGTCAGTATGAGCAAACAGCACGTAAGATGGTGGATTACAGGAACCACCTGAGATTCAGCCTCAGATGCAGACAAAACCGGATTACTCCTAAAAGTCTGCAAATGAGCTCTTCGTTAAAGGCTTCCGGGCAACAAAAATCCTCCAGAAGGCACAGCATCAGTTGCTTAATGAACGGGTGAGGCAAACAAATTTTACCATGGACATGCTAAAATCTCAAGAGGAGCGGATCCAACAGAGACTGACAATGCTTCTAGATGAGAATACTCTTAAAAAGGTGTTTGACTTTACTGAGAAGGCTCGTCTAGCACAGCACAAGAAGTCTAAGACCAGGCAACAAAGGAAGTTTGACTTACTTGTTGTACGTCGGAAACCACGGCAAAATACGGAGAGTGTCCTCAGTGACCAGAAGAGACAAGGATGCGACACAGAGGATGTGGACAAGTGGGTGAAGAATTTGTCTGACAGACAGCTCACCGAAACAGAGAAAAACATCCTTGTTCAAGGGCTGAATTTTGCTGTCACACCGGGACAAATCCCGCTAGTGGAGCTGATCACAGCCACAGAAACAGCAATTCGTAACAACAATATTGCAGAAATGGAAGCATAGCAACTACAGACGAAAGTTTTGGCCTGTCTCAGCAATGCAAAGCCCCCAGCATCCAAAATCACCATGGAGAGGAAGGTGCTCCACCTGGAGACTCTGTTGTCCTGCTGGGAGACTTCAATGCTCACGTGGGTAACGACAGCAAGACTTGGAGGGGCGTGATTGGGAGGAACGGCCTCCCTGATCTGAACCCGAGCGGTGTTTTGTTATTGGACTTCTGTGCAAATCACAGTTTGGCCATAACAAACACCTTGTTCGAACATAAGAGTGTCCACAAGTGCACGTGGCACCAGGACGCTCTAGGCCGCAGATCAATGATTGATTTTGTAATCGTATCACCAGACCTGCGAACATATGTTCTGGACACTCAGGTAAAGAGAGGGGCTGAGCTGTCAACTGATCACCACCTGGTGGTGAGTTGGATCAGGTGGCAGGAGAGGACGCTGGACAGAACCGGTGCACCTAAACGCTAGGGGTGCAACGATACTCGTATCGATATTGAACCGTTTGATACAGTGCTTTCGGTTCGGTACGCATATGTATCGAACAATACAACATTTTTAATTTATTTTATCAACTTCCCTTCTGACGATGCTGTCTGTGTTGAGCGCTCAGTGGATCTGCGCTCGACAGTGCAGCCTAGGCGGAGTAGTCGAACGCAGATTCACTGAGCGCAGGGCAAGCTAGCGAGACAGAAGCTAAGCTCGTTGCAACATGGCAAATTGAACCTCCCCCACCCTCATTCAGATCTGGCGTTTGGAACTATTTTGGTTTTCATGTGAAGTATGACCCTGAAGGTAAGCGCGTCATGGATTAAAGTAAAACAGTATGTTGGATGTGCCAGCAATGCTCAATTACATGGGTGGGAACTAGTGTGTTAGCGCAGTTAGCTCGTTGTGTTGGCCGTCCAGCCCCACGCACAAGGCAATCCGCAGTAGCTCGTTAACGGAGGTGTTGTGTCGTTAACCTCATTTCAGATTAACGCTGACAGCACTAGTGGGAACACAACGAATATGACTGCACATTTACTCCGACATCATCCTAGTGCAAAGACAAGTGGAAGCAGACAAAAACAACAAGCACGCATGCTACAAACTTTACCCAAGTCATTTAGACAGCCGTTAGCACATGATTCTCCTTATGGGGACCTGATATATTTAATATGGTGCTGAGAATATAGCCCAGAAGAAGCGTATAGTATAGCTTTTATTTTGGAAAGAGCCATTTCTCTGTAATAAACTCTCTTTTCCAAAGATGAGTGATTCCTCAATCAGATACAGGGCTCGCAAAATATATGTCAATGCTTTTGCATTCTTTCGGAAATGTAGCTGGGTAATTATGTCATTGGCATCGGTGAGCCACTGTCAATATGTGACATATTGAAATTGCGTTTGAATTTGCGCTTGTTTTTTGCTTTCACTTTGCAATCGTGCGAACTGCGTATAGAGAGCGACAGCACTGATTGGTGAGTGATGATAATTTGCGCACCAATTCCTCTGACATCTTATCAATCGTTAGCTTACTATGCAAACATGACAAGTGAAATCTCCCGCAGCAAGCTTAAACATGTGAGAGGTTGATCGCGCAGAGAATCGCTGAGCGTTATGTGAGTGCCTGTGTAAAAGCAGCAGGATATATATTTTAGTTCTGCTGAGCCAAATAAGACAGGTCAGCGTGAAGAAGTGACAGCCAAACAAAGCTTACCACAAAACGGAAAAGTTATGACAAATCAGACTATAAGGCAAAAAGAAAGTGCAGCTTTATGGTTTCATGGACAAAAGAATTTCTGTGGCTGCAATATGACGAGCTAAATAACCAGGGCTGCACATAAGTGGTCCGCAGGTGCGCATTCGCTGTCAAAATAAAAAACGCGCACAAGATAAGAAGTTGCAACGCGTGTTTGCGTACATAGGATTTTCTGGAGGAGGACAGACATTTGTTTAGAACTCTTAAAGATGTTGAAGAAGCAAAATCCTTTAAGCAATTACTTTGGTGTTCCTTCACCTCCAAAGAAATGGAGTCTGAACCACAAAAGAAGCGCGTATTCTCAGAAAAGTGGTTGCAGGAGGTGAGCTGGCTTCAAACAAATGATGAACGCACAGAGATGCGGTGCAGAATGTGCCGTGAAAATTTAATAAATGACAAATTAATAAAAAGGCATGAACATTTTTTTTGTATCGAAAAAATATCGAACCGTGACACCAAAGTATCGAACTGAACCGAACCGTGAATTTTGTGTATCGTTGCACCCCTACTAAACGCGTAGTGAGGGTGTGCTGGGAATGTCTAGCAGAGGCCCCAGTCCGCAAGATCTTCAACGCACACCTCCGGCAGAGCTTCAACAGCATTCCGAGGGAGACTGGGGACATTGAGTCCGAATGGACCATGATCAGCGTCTCCATTGCCGAAGCTGCTGCATTGAGCTGCGGCCGCAAGGTGGTTGGTGCCTGCCGTGGTGGTAATCACCTAACCAAATGGTGCACACCAGAGGTGAAAGGAGCCACCAGGCTGAAGAAGGAGTCCTATCAGGCTTGGTTAGCCTGTGGGACTCCGGAGGCAGTCGACAGGTATCGACAGGCCAAGCGGAATGCGGCTCGGGCAGTGGCTGAAGCAAAAACTCGGGTGTGGGAGGAGTTCGGGGAGGCCATGGAAAAAGACTTTCGGACTGCCTCGAAGAGATTCTGGCAAATCGTCAGGCGTCTCAGGAGGGGAATGCGGTGCTCTACCTGCGCTGTGTATAGTGCTGGCAGAGCGCTGCTGACGTCGACTGAGAAAATTGTCAGGCGGTGGAAGGAATACTTCGAGGACATCCTTAATCCCACTGACACGTCTTCCGAGGAGGAAGCAGAGTCTGGGGATGAGGGGAATGACCTACCAATTTCCGGCGGCGAGGTCACTGAGGCAGTTAAACAACTCCTTGGTGGCAAAGCCCCTGGTGTTGATGTGGTCCGCCCCGAGTTCCTGAAGGCTCTGGACGTTGTAGGGCTGTCCTGGTTGACACGCCTCTACAATGTTGCGTGGAGATCAGGGGCAGTACCCCTGGACTGGCAGACCGGGGTGGTGGTCCCCATCTTTAAGAAGGGAGACCGGAGGGTGTGTTCCAACTACAGGGGGCTCACACTCCTCAGCCTCCCTAGGAAAGTCTATGCCAGGGTGCTGGAAAGGAGAGTTCGTCTGCTAGTCGAACCTCGGACACAGGAGGAACAATGCGGTTTTCGTCCTGGTCGCAGAACACTGGACCAGCTCTTTATCCTCTCAAGGATACTTGAGGGTGCATGGGAGTTTGCCCAACCAGTCTACATGTGTTTTGTGGACTTGGAGAAGGCATTCGACCGTGTCCCTCAGGGTGTCCTGTGGGAGGTGTTGCGGGAGTATGGTGTATCAGGCCGATTATTACGGGCCATTCGATCCCTATACAACCGTTGCCAGAGCTTGGTTCGCGTTGCCGGCAGTAAGTCGGACTCGTTCCCGGTGGGTGATGGGCTCCGCCAGGGCTGCCCTTTGTCACCGGTTTTGTTCATAATTCTTATGGACAGGATTTCTAGGCGCAGCCAAGAAGTGGAGGGCTTTCACTTTGGTGGCCTCAGAATCTCAAGTCTGCTTTTTGCGGATGATGTGGTTCTGTTGGCTTCATCGGGTGAGGGCCTCCAGCTCGCAATGGAACGGTTCGCAGCCGAGGGTGAAGCAGCGGGAATGAGGATCAGCACCTCCAAATCTGAGGCCATGGTTCTCAGCCGGAAAAGGGTGGAGTGCCCACTCCGGGTCGGGGATGAGTTCCTGCCCCAAGTGGAGGAGTTCAAGTATCTCGGGGTCTTGTTCACGAGTGATGGGAGAAGGGAGCCGGAGATTGACAGACGGATTGGGGCTGCGGCTGCAGTGATGCGGACGCTTCACCGGTCCGTCGTGGTGAAGAGGGTGACCGAAAGAACGAGATTGCGGACACAAGCAGCAGAAATGAGCTTCCTCCGAAGGGTGGCTGGCCTCTCCCTCAGATATAGGGTGAGAAGTTCGGCCATCCGGGAGGGGCTCAGAGTAGAGCCGCTGCTGCTCCACATTGAAAGGAGCCAGCTGAGGTGGTACGGGCATCTGACAAGGATGCCTCCTGGGCGCCTCCTGGGCGCCTCCTGGGCGAGGTGTTCCGGGCATGTCCCACCGGGAGGAGGCCCCGGGGCAGGCCAGGACACGCTGGAGAGATTATATCTCTCGGCTGGCCTGGGGACGCCTTGGTGTTCCCCCGGATAAGCTGGAGGAGGTGGCTGGGGAGAGGGAGGTCTGGGCCTCTGCTTAGGCTGCTGCCCCTGCGACCCGGCCTCGGATAAAGCGGATGAAGATGGATGGATGGACGGGTGAGAGATGTCATTACGGAGGCAGATGAAACCATGGTCTTGTACGACGTTACATCTTTCTTCACTTGCATCCCAGTCACGGAAGCATTGAAGGTAGTCCGTAAGAGATTATGACACCAACCTCAGCAACAGGACCACTCTCAGCATCGACCAAGTGTGTTTGCTTTTGGAACTGTGTCTTCATTCCACCTACTTCACATACAAGGGTCAGTTCTACAGGCAGAAACATGGGTGTGCCATGGGCTCCCCAGTTTCACCCATCGTGGCCAATTTGTACATGGAAGAAGTGGAAAAGAGGGCTTTGCTATCCTACCCTGGAACACCACCAATCCATTGGTTCAGGTATGTGGATGACACCTGGGTGAAAATCAAATCTCAGGACGTACCACAATTCACGGATCACATTAACTCTGTGGACCGACACATGAAATTCACCAGGGAGGCTATGAAAAGTGGCAGGTTAGCTTTCTTAGACTGAGATTTCCATCAGTAATGGGGGACATCTAAAAGCTGACGTGTACCGTAAACCTACACATACGGATCAGTATTTAAGGTTTGACTCTCATCATCCACTGGAGCACAAACTGGGTGTCATTAGGAGCGAACACCATCCCCACTGACACAGCGGCCAAGGAGGCAGAAGAACATCACATCAGGAAGGCCCTGAGTAAATGTGGTTATCCCAGCTGGACTTTTGTCAAAGCTGGGACGGCTCCTAAAGAAAGCTCCAGCCGATCCAGGAGAGACGGACAACTGCTGCCCAAACGAAAACCTGTAGTGATCCCATATGTGTCAGGAGTATCGGAGCAGTTGAGACGCATTTTATCTAAACACTGGGTCTCTGTGGCTTTCAAACCCCAAAACACTGTGCCAAAAACTAGTCCACCCCAAGGATCGGGTCCCCCGACACAAACAGAGTAAAATAGTGTACGCTGTTAAGTGCCAGGAGGATTGCCAGGATTTATACATCGGGGAAACCAAACAACCTCTGGCGAAGCGCATGGCACAACACAGAAGAGCTCTCTGTGAATGGTATTCATGGCCATTGATCAGTGGTCTTTGATCAGTGGGTTTTGGTCAGTGGTTGCTGATCAATGGTCGTGAGAATTTGCATAATTAAGATTAAGGACTGACCTCCAAGCCCATTGTTCCTTCAGTGGGCTGGTTTCAGTCATTATGCAAATGTACTGTTTATAAGATTGAAACCTGCAGTCAGCTGAGACTGAAGAAGTCACTTGGATGAGTGACGAAACATTTCTCCCACAAAACACTATGTCCAGATGAACAGAATCAACTTCAGCTATGTCCAGATGAACAGAATCAACTTCAGCTATGTCCAGATGAACAGAATCAACTTTTTGGAGATGTTAAACAGCAGGTACAAACATTCCTTGTTTCTCTTAACAGCTTTAATGTAAAAGTAAGGTTATTAAATATATTGTGTTAAGAACACTCAAAAGCTTAAAAACTAGACACCTTAAAATACTATCTACTTAGAAATACCTTCAATTTCAATCTCTTCCAATGTTTTGCCTTGGAGATTTCCAAGGGTCCCTTTCTCCATGGCAAGTAGTAGTTTTGATATTTTTGCCAGCTGGGTTGTAGCCTCTGGAAGTCTGTAAAATTCTCTGTGGACACGGATATCATGGCCTAGAAAGTCAGCAACTTGGTCAAGCTCGTGATTTTTTAGGTTCAAGACGTGTGACAAAGTTGCAACATGCTTGCGTAGCTGTGTTGACCTAAGGAGTTCAGGACTTTGTGCACCACAGTCATTTGCATAAATCCTGAGACAGTCCTGTCCTCTGTAAGGAGTCAAACAGTTGGGTCTTGCAAAGAGGAAGGGGTTTTCTTCCGGGACTCCACACTCTAGTCTTCTGCTTATGAGCTGCGTTAGGGCTTCAACCATGTCTGGTGATAACAGTACAGCAACCTGCTCATCAACTTCAAAGGAGGACGATGCCATGGGCACAGCAGCTTGAGAACGGTCAGGGTGCTCTGAAACCTTGTGCAAGCAAACACAAAAGTACATTAACATCCATTCAACACAGATATGTTGAGACTATACAATACAGTTATGAAGGTACACTGGTTATTGACATAAATGAGGTAAATGTAATGAAGTAATATTGAGTGAAAATTAATTCTCCAGTGTGAACCAACATGACTCTCGGCAGTATCCACACACAGTCCTCATAATAATGTACCTGAAAGCTTCATACACTGCAGGGTCTCTGTTACACACAGACTTGAGAGCCCATCTTTCAATAGACTTACGCATCCAAAACACACACAGTCCTCATAATGTAGGTATCTTACATTAACCAACACTATAGGACTTGTGTCTAACACCCTCACTATCAACATCCACACAACTCGGCTGTGTTCTTGTTGCAATAATAACACCACCAGAAAATTAGTCACCTGCTCATCAACTTCAAAGGAGGACGATGCCATGGGCACAGCAGCTTGAGAACGGTCAGGGTGCTCCGAAACCTTGTGCAAGCAAACACAAAAGTACATTAACATTCATTCAACACAGATACGTTGAGACTATACAATACAATTATGAAGGTACACTGGTTATTGACATAAATGAGGTAAATGTAATGAATTAATATTGAGTGAAAATTAATTCTCCAGTGTGAACCAACATGACACTCGGCAGTATCCACACACAGTCCTCATAATGTAGGTATCTTACATTAACCAACACTATAGGACTTGTGTCTAACACCCTCACTATCAACATCCAAACAACTCGGCTGTGTTCTTGTTGCAATAATAACACCACCAGAAAATTAGTCACCTGCTCATCAACTTCAAAGGAGGACGATGCCATGGGCACAGCAGCTTGAGAACGGTCAGGGTGCTCTGAAACCTTGTGCAAGCAAACACAAAAGTACATTAACATCCATTCAACACAGATACGTTGAGACTATACAATACAATTATGAAGGTACACTGGTTATTGACATAAATGAGGTAAATGTAATGAATTAATATTGAGTGAAAATTAATTCTCCAGTGTGAACCAACATGACACTCGGCAGTATCCACACACAGTCCTCATAATGTAGGTATCTTACATTAACCAACACTATAGGACTTGTGTCTAACACCCTCACTATCAACATCCACAAAACTCGGCTGTGTTCTTGTTGCAATAATAACAACACCAGAAAATTAGTCACCTGCTCATCAACTTCAAAGGAGGACGATGCCATGGGCACAGCAGCTTGAGGACGGCCAGGGTGCTCTGAAACCTTGTGCAAGCAAACACAAAAGTACATTAACATCCATTCAACACAGATACGTTGAGACTATACAGTACAGTTATGAAGGTACACTGGTTATTGACATAAATGAGGTAAATGTAATGAATTAATATTGAGTGAAAATTAATTCTCCAGTGTGAACCAACATGACTCTCGGCAGTATCCACACACAGTCCTCATAATGTAGGTATCTTACATTAACCAACACTATAGGACTTGTGTCTAACACCCTCACTATCAACATCCAAACAACTCGGCTGTGTTCTTGTTGCAATAATAACACCACCAGAAAATTAGTCACCTGCTCATCAACTTCAAAGGAGGACGATGCCATGGGCACAGCAGCTTGAGAACGGTCAGGGTGCTCTGAAACCTTGTGCAAGCAAACACAAAAGTACATTAACATCCATTCAACACAGATACGTTGAGACTATACAATACAATTATGAAGGTACACTGGTTATTGACATAAATGAGGTAAATGTAATGAAGTAATATTGAGTGAAAATTAATTCTCCAGTGTGAACCAACATGACTCTCGGCAGTATCCACACACAGTCCTCATAATAATGTACCTGAAAGCTTCATACACTGCAGGGTCTCTGTTACACACAGACTTGAGAGCCCATCTTTCAATAGACTTACGCATCCAAAACACACACAGTCCTCATAATGTAGGTATCTTACATTAACCAACACTATAGGACTTGTGTCTAACACCCTCACTATCAACATCCAAACAACTCGGCTGTGTTCTTGTTGCAATAATAACAACACCAGAAAATTAGTCACCTGCTCATCAACTTCAAAGGAGGACGATGCCATGGGCACAGCAGCTTGAGAACGGTCAGGGTGCTCTGAAACCTTGTGCAAGCAAACACAAAAGTACATTAACATCCATTCAACACAGATACGTTGAGACTATACAATACAGTTATGAAGGTACACTGGTTATTGACATAAATGAGGTAAATGTAATGAAGTAATATTGAGTGAAAATTAATTCTCCAGTGTGAACCAACATGACACTCGGCAGTATCCACACACAGTCCTCATAATAATGTACCTGAAAGCTTCATACACTGCAGGGTCTCTGTTACACACAGACTTGAGAGCCCATCTTTCAATAGACTTACGCATCCAAAACACACACAGTCCTCATAATGTAGGTATCTTACATTAACCAACACTATAGGACTTGTGTCTAACACCCTCACTATCAACATCCAAACAACTCGGCTGTGTTCTTGTTGCAATAATAACAACACCAGAAAATTAGTCACCTGCTCATCAACTTCAAAGGAGGACGATGCCATGGGCACAGCAGCTTGAGAACGGTCAGGGTGCTCCGAAACCTTGTGCAAGCAAACACAAAAGTACATTAACATCCATTCAACACAGATACGTTGAGACTATACAATACAATTATGAAGGTACACTGGTTATTGACATAAATGAGGTAAATGTAATAAATTAATATTGAGTGAAAATTAATTCTCCAGTGTGAACCAACATGACACTCGGCAGTATCCACACACAGTCCTCATAATGTAGGTATCTTACATTAACCAACACTATAGGACTTGTGTCTAACACCCTCACTATCAACATCCACAAAACTCGGCTGTGTTCTTGTTGCAATAATAACACCACCAGAAAATTAGTCACCTGCTCATCAACTTCAAAGGAGGACGATGCCATGGGCACAGCAGCTTGAGAACGGTCAGGGTGCTCTGAAACCTTGTGCAAGCAAACACAAAAGTACATTAACATTCATTCAACACAGATACGTTGAGACTATACAATACAATTATGAAGGTACACTGGTTATTGACATAAATGAGGTATATGTAATGAAGTAATATTGAGTGAAAATTAATTCTCCAGTGTGAACCAACATGACTCTCGGCAGTATCCACACACAGTCCTCATAATAATGTACCTGAAAGCTTCATACACTGCAGGGTCTCTGTTACACACAGACTTGAGAGCCCATCTTTCAATAGACTTATGCATCCAAAACACACACAGTCCTCATAATGTAGGTATCTTACATTAACCAACACTATAGGACTTGTGTCTAACACCCTCACTATCAACATCCACACAACTCGGCTGTGTTCTTGTTGCAATAATAACAACACCAGAAAATTAGTCACCTGCTCATCAACTTCAAAGGAGGACGATGCCATGGGCACAGCAGCTTGAGAACGGTCAGGGTGCTCTGAAACCTTGTGCAAGCAAACACAAAAGTACATTAACATCCATTCAACACAGATACGTTGAGACTATACAATACAATTATGAATGTAC
The DNA here is from genome assembly GCF_963576455.1 of Neolamprologus multifasciatus. NCBI lineage: Eukaryota > Metazoa > Chordata > Actinopteri > Cichliformes > Cichlidae > Neolamprologus > Neolamprologus multifasciatus. Next base: position 399,948 of record NC_140450.1, on the reverse strand, counting down.
ACTGGTTATTGACATAAATGAGGTAAATGTAATGAATTAATATTGAGTGAAAATTAATTCTCCAGTGTGAACCAACATGACACTCGGCAGTATCCACACACAGTCCTCATAATGTAGGTATCTTACATTAACCAACACTATAGGACTTGTGTCTAACACCCTCACTATCAACATCCACAAAACTCGGCTGTGTTCTTGTTGCAATAATAACAACACCAGAAAATTAGTCACCTGCTCATCAACTTCAAAGGAGGACGATGCCATGGGCACAGCAGCTTGAGGACGGCCAGGGTGCTCTGAAACCTTGTGCAAGCAAACACAAAAGTACATTAACATCCATTCAACACAGATACGTTGAGACTATACAGTACAGTTATGAAGGTACACTGGTTATTGACATAAATGAGGTAAATGTAATGAATTAATATTGAGTGAAAATTAATTCTCCAGTGTGAACCAACATGACACTCGGCAGTATCCACACACAGTCCTCATAATGTAGGTATCTTACATTAACCAACACTATAGGACTTGTGTCTAACACCCTCACTATCAACATCCACAAAACTCGGCTGTGTTCTTGTTGCAATAATAACAACACCAGAAAATTAGTCACCTGCTCATCAACTTCAAAGGAGGACGATGCCATGGGCACAGCAGCTTGAGGACGGCCAGGGTGCTCTGAAACCTTGTGCAAGCAAACACAAAAGTACATTAACATCCATTCAACACAGATACGTTGAGACTATACAGTACAGTTATGAAGGTACACTGGTTATTGACATAAATGAGGTAAATGTAATGAATTAATATTGAGTGAAAATTAATTCTCCAGTGTGAACCAACATGACTCTCGGCAGTATCCACACACAGTCCTCATAATGTAGGTATCTTACATTAACCAACACTATAGGACTTGTGTCTAACACCCTCACTATCAACATCCAAACAACTCGGCTGTGTTCTTGTTGCAATAATAACACCACCAGAAAATTAGTCACCTGCTCATCAACTTCAAAGGAGGACGATGCCATGGGCACAGCAGCTTGAGAACGGTCAGGGTGCTCTGAAACCTTGTGCAAGCAAACACAAAAGTACATTAACATCCATTCAACACAGATACGTTGAGACTATACAATACAATTATGAAGGTACACTGGTTATTGACATAAATGAGGTAAATGTAATGAAGTAATATTGAGTGAAAATTAATTCTCCAGTGTGAACCAACATGACTCTCGGCAGTATCCACACACAGTCCTCATAATAATGTACCTGAAAGCTTCATACACTGCAGGGTCTCTGTTACACACAGACTTGAGAGCCCATCTTTCAATAGACTTACGCATCCAAAACACACACAGTCCTCATAATGTAGGTATCTTACATTAACCAACACTATAGGACTTGTGTCTAACACCCTCACTATCAACATCCACAAAACTCGGCTGTGTTCTTGTTGCAATAATAACACCACCAGAAAATTAGTCACCTGCTCATCAACTTCAAAGGAGGACGATGCCATGGGCACAGCAGCTTGAGAACGGTCAGGGTGCTCTGAAACCTTGTGCAAGCAAACACAAAAGTACATTAACATTCATTCAACACAGATACGTTGAGACTATACAATACAATTATGAAGGTACACTGGTTATTGACATAAATGAGGTATATGTAATGAAGTAATATTGAGTGAAAATTAATTCTCCAGTGTGAACCAACATGACTCTCGGCAGTATCCACACACAGTCCTCATAATAATGTACCTGAAAGCTTCATACACTGCAGGGTCTCTGTTACACACAGACTTGAGAGCCCATCTTTCAATAGACTTATGCATCCAAAACACACACAGTCCTCATAATGTAGGTATCTTACATTAACCAACACTATAGGACTTGTGTCTAACACCCTCACTATCAACATCCACAAAACTCGGCTGTGTTCTTGTTGCAATAATAACAACACCAGAAAATTAGTCACCTGCTCATCAACTTCAAAGGAGGACGATGCCATGGGCACAGCAGCTTGAGGACGGCCAGGGTGCTCTGAAACCTTGTGCAAGCAAACACAAAAGTACATTAACATCCATTCAACACAGATACGTTGAGACTATACAGTACAGTTATGAAGGTACACTGGTTATTGACATAAATGAGGTAAATGTAATGAATTAATATTGAGTGAAAATTAATTCTCCAGTGTGAACCAACATGACACTCGGCAGTATCCACACACAGTCCTCATAATGTAGGTATCTTACATTAACCAACACTATAGGACTTGTGTCTAACACCCTCACTATCAACATCCACAAAACTCGGCTGTGTTCTTGTTGCAATAATAACAACACCAGAAAATTAGTCACCTGCTCATCAACTTCAAAGGAGGACGATGCCATGGGCACAGCAGCTTGAGGACGGCCAGGGTGCTCTGAAACCTTGTGCAAGCAAACACAAAAGTACATTAACATCCATTCAACACAGATACGTTGAGACTATACAGTACAGTTATGAAGGTACACTGGTTATTGACATAAATGAGGTAAATGTAATGAATTAATATTGAGTGAAAATTAATTCTCCAGTGTGAACCAACATGACTCTCGGCAGTATCCACACACAGTCCTCATAATGTAGGTATCTTACATTAACCAACACTATAGGACTTGTGTCTAACACCCTCACTATCAACATCCAAACAACTCGGCTGTGTTCTTGTTGCAATAATAACACCACCAGAAAATTAGTCACCTGCTCATCAACTTCAAAGGAGGACGATGCCATGGGCACAGCAGCTTGAGAACGGTCAGGGTGCTCTGAAACCTTGTGCAAGCAAACACAAAAGTACATTAACATCCATTCAACACAGATACGTTGAGACTATACAATACAATTATGAAGGTACACTGGTTATTGACATAAATGAGGTAAATGTAATGAAGTAATATTGAGTGAAAATTAATTCTCCAGTGTGAACCAACATGACTCTCGGCAGTATCCACACACAGTCCTCATAATAATGTACCTGAAAGCTTCATACACTGCAGGGTCTCTGTTACACACAGACTTGAGAGCCCATCTTTCAATAGACTTACGCATCCAAAACACACACAGTCCTCATAATGTAGGTATCTTACATTAACCAACACTATAGGACTTGTGTCTAACACCCTCACTATCAACATCCAAACAACTCGGCTGTGTTCTTGTTGCAATAATAACACCACCAGAAAATTAGTCACCTGCTCATCAACTTCAAAGGAGGACGATGCCATGGGCACAGCAGCTTGAGAACGGTCAGGGTGCTCTGAAACCTTGTGCAAGCAAACACAAAAGTACATTAACATCCATTCAACACAGATACGTTGAGACTATACAATACAATTATGAAGGTACACTGGTTATTGACATAAATGAGGTAAATGTAATGAAGTAATATTGAGTGAAAATTAATTCTCCAGTGTGAACCAACATGACTCTCGGCAGTATCCACACACAGTCCTCATAATAATGTACCTGAAAGCTTCATACACTGCAGGGTCTCTGTTACACACAGACTTGAGAGCCCATCTTTCAATAGACTTATGCATCCAAAACACACACAGTCCTCATAATGTAGGTATCTTACATTAACCAACACTATAGGACTTGTGTCTAACACCCTCACTATCAACATCCACACAACTCGGCTGTGTTCTTGTTGCAATAATAACAACACCAGAAAATTAGTCACCTGCTCATCAACTTCAAAGGAGGACGATGCCATGGGCACAGCAGCTTGAGAACGGTCAGGGTGCTCTGAAACCTTGTGCAAGCAAACACAAAAGTACATTAACATCCATTCAACACAGATACGTTGAGACTATACAATACAATTATGAAGGTACACTGGTTATTGACATAAATGAGGTAAATGTAATAAATTAATATTGAGTGAAAATTAATTCTCCAGTGTGAACCAACATGACACTCGGCAGTATCCACACACAGTCCTCATAATGTAGGTATCTTACATTAACCAACACTATAGGACTTGTGTCTAACACCCTCACTATCAACATCCAAACAACTCGGCTGTGTTCTTGTTGCAATAATAACACCACCAGAAAATTAGTCACCTGCTCATCAACTTCAAAGGAGGACGATGCCATGGGCACAGCAGCTTGAGAACGGTCAGGGTGCTCTGAAACCTTGTGCAAGCAAACACAAAAGTACATTAACATCCATTCAACACAGATACGTTGAGACTATACAATACAATTATGAAGGTACACTGGTTATTGACATAAATGAGGTAAATGTAATGAAGTAATATTGAGTGAAAATTAATTCTCCAGTGTGAACCAACATGACTCTCGGCAGTATCCACACACAGTCCTCATAATAATGTACCTGAAAGCTTCATACACTGCAGGGTCTCTGTTACACACAGACTTGAGAGCCCATCTTTCAATAGACTTACGCATCCAAAACACACACAGTCCTCATAATGTAGGTATCTTACATTAACCAACACTATAGGACTTGTGTCTAACACCCTCACTATCAACATCCAAACAACTCGGCTGTGTTCTTGTTGCAATAATAACAACACCAGAAAATTAGTCACCTGCTCATCAACTTCAAAGGAGGACGATGCCATGGGCACAGCAGCTTGAGAACGGTCAGGGTGCTCCGAAACCTTGTGCAAGCAAACACAAAAGTACATTAACATCCATTCAACACAGATACGTTGAGACTATACAATACAATTATGAAGGTACACTGGTTATTGACATAAATGAGGTAAATGTAATAAATTAATATTGAGTGAAAATTAATTCTCCAGTGTGAACCAACATGACACTCGGCAGTATCCACACACAGTCCTCATAATGTAGGTATCTTACATTAACCAACACTATAGGACTTGTGTCTAACACCCTCACTATCAACATCCACAAAACTCGGCTGTGTTCTTGTTGCAATAATAACAACACCAGAAAATTAGTCACCTGCTCATCAACTTCAAAGGAGGACGATGCCATGGGCACAGCAGCTTGAGGACGGCCAGGGTGCTCTGAAACCTTGTGCAAGCAAACACAAAAGTACATTAACATCCATTCAACACAGATACGTTGAGACTATACAGTACAGTTATGAAGGTACACTGGTTATTGACATAAATGAGGTAAATGTAATGAATTAATATTGAGTGAAAATTAATTCTCCAGTGTGAACCAACATGACACTCGGCAGTATCCACACACAGTCCTCATAATGTAGGTATCTTACATTAACCAACACTATAGGACTTGTGTCTAACACCCTCACTATCAACATCCAAACAACTCGGCTGTGTTCTTGTTGCAATAATAACACCACCAGAAAATTAGTCACCTGCTCATCAACTTCAAAGGAGGACGATGCCATGGGCACAGCAGCTTGAGAACGGTCAGGGTGCTCTGAAACCTTGTGCAAGCAAACACAAAAGTACATTAACATCCATTCAACACAGATACGTTGAGACTATACAATACAATTATGAAGGTACACTGGTTATTGACATAAATGAGGTAAATGTAATGAAGTAATATTGAGTGAAAATTAATTCTCCAGTGTGAACCAACATGACTCTCGGCAGTATCCACACACAGTCCTCATAATAATGTACCTGAAAGCTTCATACACTGCAGGGTCTCTGTTACACACAGACTTGAGAGCCCATCTTTCAATAGACTTACGCATCCAAAACACACACAGTCCTCATAATGTAGGTATCTTACATTAACCAACACTATAGGACTTGTGTCTAACACCCTCACTATCAACATCCAAACAACTCGGCTGTGTTCTTGTTGCAATAATAACAACACCAGAAAATTAGTCACCTGCTCATCAACTTCAAAGGAGGACGATGCCATGGGCACAGCAGCTTGAGAACGGTCAGGGTGCTCTGAAACCTTGTGCAAGCAAACACAAAAGTACATTAACATCCATTCAACACAGATACGTTGAGACTATACAGTACAGTTATGAAGGTACACTGGTTATTGACATAAATGAGGTAAATGTAATGAATTAATATTGAGTGAAAATTAATTCTCCAGTGTGAACCAACATGACACTCGGCAGTATCCACACACAGTCCTCATAATGTAGGTATCTTACATTAACCAACACTATAGGACTTGTGTCTAACACCCTCACTATCAACATCCAAACAACTCGGCTGTGTTCTTGTTGCAATAATAACACCACCAGAAAATTAGTCACCTGCTCATCAACTTCAAAGGAGGACGATGCCATGGGCACAGCAGCTTGAGAACGGTCAGGGTGCTCTGAAACCTTGTGCAAGCAAACACAAAAGTACATTAACATCCATTCAACACAGATATGTTGAGACTATACAATACAGTTATGAAGGTACACTGGTTATTGACATAAATGAGGTAAATGTAATGAAGTAATATTGAGTGAAAATTAATTCTCCAGTGTGAACCAACATGACTCTCGGCAGTATCCACACACAGTCCTCATAATAATGTACCTGAAAGCTTCATACACTGCAGGGTCTCTGTTACACACAGACTTGAGAGCCCATCTTTCAATAGACTTATGCATCCAAAACACACACAGTCCTCATAATGTAGGTATCTTACATTAACCAACACTATAGGACTTGTGTCTAACACCCTCACTATCAACATCCACACAACTCGGCTGTGTTCTTGTTGCAATAATAACAACACCAGAAAATTAGTCACCTGCTCATCAACTTCAAAGGAGGACGATGCCATGGGCACAGCAGCTTGAGGACGGCCAGGGTGCTCTGAAACCTTGTGCAAGCAAACACAAAAGTACATTAACATCCATTCAACACAGATACGTTGAGACTATACAGTACAGTTATGAAGGTACACTGGTTATTGACATAAATGAGGTAAATGTAATGAATTAATATTGAGTGAAAATTAATTCTCCAGTGTGAACCAACATGACACTCGGCAGTATCCACACACAGTCCTCATAATGTAGGTATCTTACATTAACCAACACTATAGGACTTGTGTCTAACACCCTCACTATCAACATCCAAACAACTCGGCTGTGTTCTTGTTGCAATAATAACAACACCAGAAAATTAGTCACCTGCTCATCAACTTCAAAGGAGGACGATGCCATGGGCACAGCAGCTTGAGAACGGTCAGGGTGCTCCGAAACCTTGTGCAAGCAAACACAAAAGTACATTAACATCCATTCAACACAGATAAGTTGAGACTATACAATACTACACTACACTACGGTAAATGTAAATATAATATGTACCTTTACTCTCCATGGCCAGTCAGAGTCACCGTAGTTGTATGTTATTGCTTCCCCCGGCTTGATGTCTTTTATGGCAAATAAACAGAGATGAGGCTTTCCATTTACTGTGATTGTCCTCATTTTGCTGTTTGGGCTCACGTGATCGTCATTCACCAGTCTGCCCAAGGAGCCATCCTCTCTGGCTGCATCAATGCTGAGATAACAAAAAATGTAACACACAAAATTACACAAGGTTTATAAAAAGGCTGAACAATTTGATTACATTTTTAATTATATGGATTTGTAACAAGCTAGCAGTTTGTCTTAATGTGGTCGACACAACTTTTGCAAAAAGTAGGCTGAAAAATGAATTATTTTAATTTACATACCACAATTGTTGTCCATTGTACCTGAATTCAAAAAGAAAAACCTTTAAGGCGTCATGGTACAATCTTGTTCTGTTTTCATATTCCTTCTTGGTTACAACGTCTCCGCGATATTCCAGAAGGAAGTCTCCTTTGTTATAGTTGCACCTACTAAACACTCCTCGACCTTACAAAGAAAATAGAAAATGTCAACATGGGTCTACTACAATGGTTAAACTTATGACTGTGCCAAAAATCCTCAACAAGTATCCTAGTACCTCACCTTTTACTGAATTTATGAATTTCACTTCAAATCCATCTTTGTCCTGCCCCAAAGATGAAAATTTTACTGCTTCATCTTTTGGTTTAATTTTTGCTCTCGGGGGCCTCATTGCAATACACTGTCTCAGAAAAAGAAAAAAAAATAGTACAATTTATTTAATATTTCAGGAAAATAGTTGATAATGAAAACTGATCTTTCACAGGAGGTGTCTTTAACCCTCTGGAGTCAATGGTATAATCGGCTGTTTTTGACTACTTTTGATTTAATTGTTTTATCGGCTCATGTTCATTTGTCCACCACAATAGGAAATGAGATTGTTGGGTTTTTCTCTGTATCTATGAAGCGCCTTGAGGCGACTTTTGTTGTGATTTGGCGCTATATAAATAAAATTGAATTGAGAGGCAATAATGTATCTATGTTTTGTTTTTTAAGAAAATACCGTTTTTATATTTTCCTGCACTAAACTTGACGACAGTTTTCAGGAAAAAGCGTAAATTGTGTATCATAACTCTGGTTTTACTTGGCCTATCAACACATTTTTAAAAACTGTTATATACGCATGTTGCTGATACACCGTAAATTGGTCATATAATCTGCACTCCAGAGAGTTAAATGTTAGCTACCTCGGTTATCTGAAATGTCTCATTAATAGCGTGTCACCTATATTTCAGCGTTGCTTAAAATCTGGAGACAGTGGGATGGATGAATAAATAATAACATCTCAGTAATTTCAAATGTTACAGTTTAACTAAAAGGTGTGTGTTAGACTAGGTATTTAACCTTGACTAATTAAATACACAACTGCGTGTCATCAAAAAAGCTAGCTCTAGCATGAGAATTACATTGAAATACAAAACTCAATCAAGGAATATACACCAAAGAAAAATCTCAACAAAACTAAATCTGACCAGTTGCTGGGCTACAAAGCTGGCAAAATTCGAAAGTTTAAAGTTTAAAGTTACCTGTTGGCTTCTCCACACCAGCGTCGGTGTCGGTACTCCTCAACTCGAAGTCACGAAGTGAGGGGGAGGGGTGAAAAACAGCTCATTGGCTAAAAAGTGGTCAGGTGATGAGAGTTCTGACTTTTTTATGGAATTTCAGTGAAACATTTACAGTGACGAAGGACTGAGTTTTATTGCATTTGTTTGTTTATAGGAAATTCCTCTTTTAAAAAGTATTTAGTTATTTATTTGAGGCAAAGGTACACTACAAGGGAATACATGTTTCATCACACACCACCAGCCGAGGTCCACCACTGAAGCAATGGTTTTACACTTGCATCTGCATATGTTAAACAAATCTGAGATTCAACCAACAACATAGTGTGACATATTTTAGATCCTTATGTTAAACCAGCATGTATCAAGATGTGGCTTTCTTCTGAAAAATGTATTTAATTATTATATTTTTGTTCTGATCTTTTGTTTGAAGATACAGAAGGTGCATCCTGAAACCAATGAATTTATCACTAGCAATTATGGACAGTTTGAGAAACCAAACATTGTTTTGTTTAGCAGTACAGAATAAATGAGATCATATGATATGACTAAAAAAATCTGAAACTAATAAATCCTATGGAAATTATACAGTGTAAAATTGGCTCTGTTTACAATATAGAACAAGCAGAACAAAACCTTAAAGAAACATGCCATTTTCCTGCATTAGTTATTAGTTATAACAACAAACTTGACAGATTAAATGCAAAACATGTATGTTAGGTTGAATAGATATGATAATTTGATAGTAGTTATTGAGTGAGTAGTTGTTTGGCTGTGTGTTATAGACAGGGGTGCACATAACTGGTACGCAGGTACGAATGCGTGACAAAAATTAGGAATGCGTAGTGACACTTTGCGTACTTGACTGTCTCATTTAATCTTACATGTGTTGCTTGTCACCAGCTAAATGTTCAAAAAAACAACAGACATTAAGCAGCTTCTTTGGTGTGCCACCACTAGCTAAGAAACACCAACCAGAGCCAGAGAAAAGACTTTTTTCAGAAAAGTGGCTCCAAGATGTGCCGTGGCTTGAAGCTAACAATCACATCCACATCTAGCAGACAAATCAGGTGTGTTTTTTAAAGGCTCAAAGAATTTTAACCATCCTTTATTTGACAAACATGAAAAAAAGTAAGGTGTCACGGTTCTGGGTCATTTTGACCCAGCATTTTGAGTTCTTGTGTTTTGGTTTAATTTTGGATTGTATTCTGATTCTTGTGCTTTGTTGATTATTAGTAGAATTCTATGTTTTTGTTTATTCTTGTTAAGGGATTAGTTCTTAGGTTTTGTGTCTCATGTTTAGTGTAGATTTGTTCTGGTGCCCTCCTGTAGGTTTAGTTTAGTGTCTAGTCTGCATCTTTGTGTAGTTGTTTCTTGTTTCCTGTTTTATTGTGAAGGTCCGTGTCTTATGTGAGTGTATTCAGTTTAGCTTCCCTTGTCTCGTCTCGTCAATTACTTCCAGTTGTGTTCCCCACCTGTGTGTATTTAAGTCGTGTCTTCTCGTGTGCTGGTCGCTGGTCTGTCTGTGTTTCAACCGTGTTCACCCTGCTGTCCAACTTCAGGTTCAACTGCTCACCTTCCTTCATGTTCGTGTTCATGTTTGCTGTTCAGTAGTTTAGTTTGTCCCAGTATAGATTAGTTTTGTTTCCGTTTTGCCATTTCCACCTTGTGCTTTATTTTTTCAATAAATCTCCTTCGCATCTACGAGTACCTGCGCTTGGATCCTCATTTAATTCCTCCACATGTCTCATCCCGTTCGCTGTGACATTACTGACCAGCCACATTATGGATCCATCGGCATTTGCCCCACCCAAGGAACTTCAGGAGGTCATAATCGACTCTGCTTCCAGGTTGGTCAACCTATGGCTAGAGCATGAGGGAGAGTGAGCTGCTCTGCGCTGTGGAAGCCAGGCTACAGCAGCTCATTTCCGGCCACCCCTGGCTATTGGACTAACTGCACCCGCTCATTCAGGATTTCATTCTCCACAAACTTCATCTTCACCCTCCCCCACTCAGTCTGCAGCCCCGCCTGCAGCTCAAGTCTGCAGCCCCGCTGCCTGCAGCTCGGTCTGCAGCCCTGCTGCCTTTAGCTCAGTTGCCAACTCCACCACCATTATCATCTCAACCATTACTTCAGTCGCCCTCAGTTCAGTCTGCTGCCCAGCTGCCCTGAGTTCAGTCTGCCATTCAGTCTCCTGTGTTGCCGCTAGCTCAGCCAGTAGCACGGCTGGGGGTTCTGGAGAGCCCCGCCAGTGTCACGTCTCGTCAGCTGGGGGTTCAGGAGAGCCTAGTCAGCGTCACGCCTCGTCAGCTGCACGGTCCGAGGAGCCCGTCCGGCATCACGTCTCGTTAGCTGGGGGTCCCGGAGGACCCAGCCAGCATATCCTCGTGTCCGCTGACGGCTCTAGGGAGTCCGTTCAGCCACCACCTGCAACTTACACACCATCGCCTGCAGCGTCACCACCTGCAGCTGCCACGCTGCCGTCTGGTTCCGTGGCTGCCACGCTGCCGTCTGGTCCCTCCTCGTCTGGTCCCTCCTCGTCTGGTCCCTCCTCGTCTGGTGCTGCGATTGCTACACTGCCGTTGGCCTCCGGACCTGCTCTGTTGCCGCCACTGCCTTCCTCCTGACTTGTTTCGCCTGCGTTGCCGCCGCCGCTGCTGTCCACACGGCCGCCCCCCTGAACTGTTCTGGATTTGGCTCATGTGCTGTCGACCCCCCTGAACTTTTTTGTGGACTCATGTTTGATCTGGTTTAGCTTTGTTTTGAATCGTTTTCATGTGTTTCTGGACTTATGCTCCTTGTCTTTTTTTTTTTTTTTTTTTGTTTCTGTCCCTTGTCTCGTCTCGTCAATTACTTCTAGCTATGTTCCCCACCTGTGTGTAATCTCCCGATGTTCTTCTGTGTATATTTAAGTCGTGTCTTCTCGTGTGCTGGTCGCTGGTCTGTCTGCGTTTCAACCATGTTCACCCTGCTGTGTAAGGCCGGGTGGACAATAGATGATAACAAGTAAGACTGGTTTCTGAGTTTCACAGCTGGGGTGGACAATGTTAAGCATCAGGCTTTCAAATGAATTAAAAGTCTGTCTTGGTCTTTCATTAATTAATAGACTGGTGTGAAAAATTGCTGCCACACCGCCCCCTCAACCTGTGCTTCGAGATTTCTGGTAGTTAGAATGACTCGGGGGTGTTGATTCATTTAAATTAACATAATCATCCTGCTGCAATCAGGTTTCTGTAAGGCAGAGTAAATCAATTTGTTGATCAATTATTAAGTCATGTACTAACAGAGACTTGGAGGAGAGAGACCTAATATTTAATAATCCACATTTCACTGTTTTACTCTTTGGTTCAGATGTGGATACTGTATTGTTCTTTCTTTGTAATTGTTTATGTTTAAGTTGTTTGTTGCTGGTTTTTAGTTTGTTTTTTTTCTTTTTGGAAGCAGACACAGTCTTTATGAAGATGGGTTTTTGGGGGGGTAGCAGGAGGAGAGAAGCTGCAGAGAGGCGTGTAAGACTGCAACTCTGCTTCCTGGTCCCAACTCTGGATAGTCATATTTTGAGGGGTTTAATAAATTTGTCCATATTTCTAGAAATGAGAGCTGCTCCATCCAAAGTGGGATGGATGCCGTCTCTCCTAACAAGACCAGGTTTCCTCCAGAAGGTTTGCCAATTATCTATGAAGCCCACATCGTTTCTGGGACACCACTCAGACAGCCAGCAATTTAAGGAGAACATGCGGCTAAATATGTCACTCCTGGTCTGATTGGGGAGGGGACCAGAGAAAACTACAGAGTCCGACATTGTTTTGGCAAAGTTGCACACCGATTCAATATTGATTTTAGTGACCTCCGATTGGCGTAACCGGGTGTCATTACTGCCGACGTGAATTATGATTTTACTGAATTTACGTTTACCCTTAGCCAGCAGTTTTAAATTTCCTTCAATGTCGCCTGCTCTGGCCCCTGGAAGACAATTGACTATGGTTGCCGGTGTCTCTAGCTTCACATGTCTGAGAACAGAATCACCAATTACCAGAGTTTGACCCCCAGCGGGTGTGTCGCAGAGTGGGGAAAAACGGTTAGACACATGAACGGGTTGGTGGTGTACCTGGGGCTTCTGTTTAGGACTATGCTTCCTCCTCACCGTCACCCAGCCGCCCTCTTTCCCCAGCTGCTTGGGATCTGCTGGGGAACAGCTAGCGGGGCCTACGCTATCTTCGGCTGCACCAGCTACAGGGGCCTGGCTAGCTAAGGGTGAATGAAGGGTGCGATGCCGAGTCTCCAATTCAGTAATCCTGGCCTCCAGAGCTGCAAATATGCTACATTTGTTACAGATATCATTACTGCTAAAGGAGGCCGAGGAGTAACTAAACATCTGACACAATGAAAGAAAGTGCAGGAGGGACAGGTGAAGTAGCCATGGTGCTAACGAGTCGGCTACGAGCTAAGCTAAGCTAGCAAAACAGTACAGAGACAGTGAGTGAAAACTTTGGCTATAAATTAGGTAGTGAGTACACAGAAAGTGTGCTTCGGATGAAGCACGTGAAGATTATACTCTGAAAAAAGAATGTATTTAAAAGTTGTTAATTAAACTGCTAAGCAAATAAGCTACTCAGAAACACCACTGTGTTTGAGCAGGAACAGGAAGTGATACTCTACTACAGAGCGAGCGAACACCAAGTGACAGGGTAGGTAGCAGTAGGTTGTTTTCCTGACACCATGTCAGGGCTCTCACCTCTGCTCTGTAAGCAGACTCGTCTCCATCTGAAATGCAACGAATGATGGTAGTGTCACCTGCCCATCCAAAACCTTTATTTTGGTTTCCTTTTGAGGGTTTTTAACCAGTCAAAGGTGGACTTACTGATGTGTTTCAGATCATTGTCCTTTTGTATAACCCAAGTACCCAACTTCATGAGTTCATGTTCAGTTCATGTCCACTTCAGGACATGAACTGATTGCCGGCCATTCTCCTTCAGGATTTTCTGGTAGAGAGCAGAAGTCATGGTTCCATCAATTACAGAAAGGTGTCATGAAGCAAAGCAGTTCCAGACCATCACATAACACCACCATGTGTGACTGTTGCTATATGTTCTTTTTATGAAATGTTGTGTTAGTTTGATAAAAGATGTAACGGGATTCAAAGCTTCCAAAATGTTCATCTTTTGTCTTGTCAGTCAACAGAATATTTTCCCAAAAGTCTTCAGGATCATTAAGATGTTTTTTGGCACATATGAGAGGAGCCCTTGTGTTCTTTTTGGTCAATGGTAGTTTTTTCCTTGGACCTCTCCCATGGATGCCATTTTTGCCCAGACTTTTTCTTATTGTTGAATAATGAACTCTGATCTTAACTGAGACAAGTGAGGTCTGCAGTTATTTAGATGCTGTTCTGGCTGTTCTCTTGTGACCTCCTTGATGAGTCGGCAGTGCGCTCTTAGAGTAATTTTGGTAGGCAGGCTGCTCCTGGGAAGGTTCAGCACTGTTTTAAGTCTTCTCCATTTGTGGATAATGACTCTCTGCAGTGCCAAAGCGATGGAAATGTCTTTGTAACCCTTCCCAGATGGATAGATGTCAATGACTTTGTTTCTCATATTGTTTTTGTAGATTGTGAAGCTCTTTGGCTTTTTGAGATCTTTTAGCCTTCTTCACTTTGTCAGACAGGTTCTCTTTAAGTGATTTCTTCATTCAGCAGGTCTGTAATAATCAGGTATGGGTGTGGCCAGTGAAACTGAACTCAGCTTTACAAAAACTGTTAATTGATGATTTAACAAGAGGGGGCAGTTACTATTTCACACTGGACCGGGTAGGTATGGATAGCTTATTTCCCTTAGTAAATTTTGTATTTACTCATATTATCTTTGTGTAATATGAAAACGTGTTTGATGATCTGAAACATGTGAGTGTGATAAATATGCAAAAAAATTAAATAAAAAAAACTAAGAAATTAGGAAGGGGGCAAATACTTTTTCACACCACTGCATGTGTTTTATGATCCAGGTGGGAGAGGGCAATATGCTGAGCTAATGCTATTGCATCATCTGTGGATCTTTCTGGCCTGTAGGTAAACTGAAACTGGTCGAGCAGGCATTGAAGATGTGATGTGAACTTTGACTATATGCTCAAAGCACTTCATAACAATGGGCGTAAGTGCTCTTGGGTGACAGTCACTGAGTCAGCTCACATTAGGTTTCTTCAGGACGGTGGTCCTCTTGAAGCATGAGGGGACTATAAACAAGAGAAAAGTCATCACTTTACCCAGCTGACTTATCTAATTATAGGCTAATCTCAAACCTTACTTTTACATTCTTTAAAGAGTACCAGAATGCTGAATCTGTTCATCTGGACATACTATTTTTAGTGATTTTTAGAAATGTTTCATCCCCAACTGGTGAATTCTTCAGTCTCAGCCTACTGCAGGTTTCCCCAACCTTATAAACAGTACATTTACATAATGACAGAAACTAGCATCAACAATGGGCTGTGAGGTCAGTTCCATGATCATTAGTATCCAATTTGTCATGACCATTGATCAGTGGCCATGAGAACTGATGAGGCCAGGGTGTATGTTTAAGAACAATTG
>NC_140450.1:376935-379435 GCF_963576455.1 Neolamprologus multifasciatus | reverse complement strand
TACCCATGATCCCTCAGGCCGGCAAGCAGCACATCAATGACTTCTTTGACGTGTTTGGGCGCCTTGCATCCCGCAGCTGCAAAAACCCAGGTACCTCACTCCCACAGCAGGGGGCGCTGCAGCTCCTTGTGCTTTCTGATTGGTCAGTCTGCTTCTCTGAGTGGTTGATAAGATGTTTTCTGATTGGCTCGTGCAGGTCATGAGCCTGTGGCCCACCTGGTGCACCTCCATGCAGGTACGTACTCTCTGTTCCACCGCCTGTATGGGATGTTCCCCTGTAGCTTCATCTCCTACCTGCGGCTGCACTACAGCATGAAGGAGAACCTGGACACCTTCCAGGAGGTGGTGAAGGTGAGTGCACACCTGAGGGGGCGGCACTGATGTGATGACCGCAGGTGTTCCTTCAGTTTCACCTCACACTCTGTCCTGTCCCGTCAGCCGATGTTGGAGCACGTCCGGGTTCACCCAGAGCTCGTTACAGGCACTCAGGACTACGAACTGGACCCGTCCAGGTGAGTCCAGCTGGGAGACAGAAACCACACCTGAGCGTGCAGGTCAGCAGGTCCTCTGACAGAGTGAAACCAGCGCTGGGCTCAATCGAACAATAAAGACAGAAAATAACATCTGATTGAGTTAGAGTAGAGTAGAGCTGAGTTCACGTCACAGAGGCGTGTTTACTTTCCTTTATCTGACGACAAAGCTCGCCACTCGATTCCAGCTAATGACAGGAAGTGATGCGCTCTGATCTGTCAGCACGGGCACACACACGACGTGGCCTCAGAGCAACACATCTGTGAGTTTGTAACCAGCTTTAAAAAACAGGGACGTCTGCAGCAGCTGTTAGTCTGAGGCAGGTCGGCCTGGAATGAAACCTTGTGCACTTCTTTATCTATCTGAGGATGAAGGATCGAAACTCTGATCCTGCAGTTGTTCAGGAAGTGAAGACGGCAGCATGCAGCTACTAAAGTCTTCTATCCTGAAAACGAAGGCGGTCGCTCAGACGCAGCAGCTACGCGTGTGACACGACGGCTAGTGCACCTGCCGTGATAACTCCACCCTCTCACACTGATGAGAGAGGCAGTGTAGCCGAGTTACCCACGAACTGCACGTTTTCGTGACTCTGACGTCTCCAAACATTTAAAATGAAACTTTGACTGTTTTCTGTTTGAAACATGTTTTCTCTCCCACTGCTGTCTGCAGGATGTCATATACACTTACTGCCAGAAGGTGGCAGTAAAAGCGACCACCGCTAACTAACAAAATACAACATCGCGATTACTTCAGAGGAAAAACTTGTTTCTGTGGAAACAGGAAAGCAAAGACGACTGCGACCAATGAAACGGTCTATAAATAATAAACAAACGCGAGGTAATGAGAGCATGTCGTCACTACCACGAACGTCAGTATCCACACTGACGTCCTCTGAGACGTGACCTGAAGCACAGCAGGAGTAAAACATGACCTCTGCTGTCCAATCAGAGTACAGTATGAACTGCAGCGTTTGAACATTGAGTTTCAAACTGCTGCAAATGAAACGGGAGAGTCCGGGTCGCCGGAGGTCGGGTTAGATTTTAGTAACATGAAAGACGCGTCATCGTCACATCAAATCTGCACGAGCAGTCAGAAGTTTGGACACAGCTTCTCATTTAGTGGGCTTTCTTTATTTGTGCTACTTTCCACATTGTAGATACAAACTGAAGACATCTGGGATCATGTAGCAGCAGCTCAGATCAGAGCCCAGATAGATGCCACACAGAGCTCCAGCAGCAGACACATCTGTGCATGTTCAGAGCAGACTGTGTGAATCAGGCCTTTGTGGTCAAACAGCTGCTGAGAAACCACGACTGAGGAAAAGCAACAAGCAGAGATTTGTTTGGACCAAGAAACACAAGAAATGGACATCAGACCATCTGTGCTTTGGTCTGATGAGTCCACACCTGAGATCTTTGGTTCCACCTGCCTTTGGGGAGAAAAGGTGAACGATGGTCTCTGCGTCCATGTTCCCACTGTGAAGCCTGGAGGAGGAGGTGTGAAGGCACACTGACCCAGCATGGCCACCACAGCATCCTGCAGCGACATGCCATCCCATCATTTGTTCTCCAACAGCACAGTGACTCCAAACACACCTCCAGGCTGCGTGAGGACCAAGAAGGAGAGTGATGGAGGCCTCCACAGCCACCTGAACCCAGTGGAGATGGTTTGGGATGAGATGGAGCGCAGAGTGAAGGCAAAGGAGCGACAAACGCTCAGCATCTCTGAACTCCTTCAAGACTGTTGGAAACCGTTTCAGGAGACGAGCTCATGAAGCTCGTGGAGAGAAGGCCGAGAGTGAGCGAAGCAGGAATCAAAGCAGAGGGTGGATATGAAACATGTTTGGAGTTACTTCATAATTCCACGTTTTCATTCACAGTTTGATGCCTTCAGTGAGAATTTACAATGTAAACAGTCATGAAAGAAAAACCATGTGAAGCTGTGTCCAACCTCTGACTGCTGGTGCTGT
>NC_140450.1:352500-370000 GCF_963576455.1 Neolamprologus multifasciatus | reverse complement strand
AAGGTTTACAAAGACGTCTCTATACTCATAACCCGTCTACTAAAACATCACGAGCACAAAGAAGAAACGGCCAAAAGAAAAAGAAAGCTTCATAAAATCAGTGAAAACACTGATATAAAAAAACACAAGCTAAGAAAAAAACATTCTGAATCAAGAAAAGGTTTGTATCCACACAAAAGTATAACAACAACAACAACAATAATAATAATAATAATAATAAATCCTTTTTCCCATCCTGACGGGTGGCTCTGAACGCCTCCTGTGTGTGATTGGCTGCTGAGGCTCATGTCACCGCGGTGGGCGGGCCCTGCTGTAGCTGAAGATGGCTGCTCCGTGCTGGGATCAGCAGGTCTGAAGCTAACGGTCTCTGCGGCTCTTTGGTCGGTTTGAGCGGCTGTCTGTGCTCCGTATCCCGGCCGGAGGCTCCTCCGCGGGGTCGGGTCCCGGGACGCCGGTACGTGGCCGCTACACTGCTTGTTAGCATGTTAGATTAGCATCAGCTGCTAACGGGGGGCTAGCAGTGACGTGACAGCAGCTGTTACACAACAGGCGTGAGGTCAAAGGTTGCGCAGTGCTAGCCCAGCACATATTGATGACTGTGTGGGGACGGAAAAATAAGTAGCAGATAATCATCGATTATTGATTTTGTTCCTCTGTCACAGAGAACTGAACACGATGACGTCAACGTGACCTCACGTGACGTTCAGCTGTCTGGCCTGTGTTATGATGCGTTCACTGTCTGGCCGTATTGCAGGTCCGCGATGTCCAGGGAGCAGGCGAGCATCAGCGAGCTCCTGCTCTCACTGGACAGTTCAGAGCTGCAGGAGGCGGAGCGAGCGAGAGCCGCAGTCAACCAGCAGCTGAGTACAGGTGAGTTCAGCAGCACGAATGAGTGACGCAGGTCTCTGTGACGCGCTCACCGCGTGAACCAATCACGAAGCTGCAGTTTTGCTGACGTCCAACAAAGCAACCTTATCAACTCAGTCTGACATCACTTGTGACGGCCAATCAGTGCAGAGCTCCCAGCATGCATGTTTCTCCTCTCAGACAAAGGGGGCGCTGTCCTCTCCTCCGTGGTGGAGTACTACCTGGACTCGTCATCGTCTCAGGCCCTGCTCCTCCTCTCCTCCATCAGGGAGCCGCATCACAAAGTGAGGCTCGCCTGCTCGCAGACCTCCTGTTCTTTACACTCTCTGTGACTCTAACACCTGTTGGCCCCGCCCACTAGGTGCTGCTGGAGAAGCTCAACGAGTCTGTGAGTCGATCCGGGACCAGGCTGGGCGCCCTCACCCTGCTGGGTCACCTGATCAGGAAACAGCCGCCATGGGTTCATCACATCAGCCGCTCGCCGCTGCTGCTCTCACTGCTGCGCTGCCTCAAGGTAACACACACCTGAGACACACCTGTCCTCCTGCATTCAGATTCTGTCATGATGTCGATCATGTGACCTCCTCACAGGTCGGATTCCTGCTGCTGTAAACTCAGAATTCCACTTCCTGTTTTTCAGATGGACAGCGATGTGGTCGTCCTCATCACGGGAGTCCTGGTCCTGGTCACTCTGTTACCCATGATCCCTCAGGCCGGCAAGCAGCACATCAATGACTTCTTTGACGTGTTTGGGCGCCTTGCATCCCGCAGCTGCAAAAACCCAGGTACCTCACTCCCACAGCAGGGGGCGCTGCAGCTCCTTGTGCTTTCTGATTGGTCAGTCTGCTTCTCTGAGTGGTTGATAAGATGTTTTCTGATTGGCTCGTGCAGGTCATGAGCCTGTGGCCCACCTGGTGCACCTCCATGCAGGTACGTACTCTCTGTTCCACCGCCTGTATGGGATGTTCCCCTGTAGCTTCATCTCCTACCTGCGGCTGCACTACAGCATGAAGGAGAACCTGGACACCTTCCAGGAGGTGGTGAAGGTGAGTGCACACCTGAGGGGGCGGCACTGATGTGATGACCGCAGGTGTTCCTTCAGTTTCACCTCACACTCTGTCCTGTCCCGTCAGCCGATGTTGGAGCACGTCCGGGTTCACCCAGAGCTCGTTACAGGCACTCAGGACTACGAACTGGACCCGTCCAGGTGAGTCCAGCTGGGAGACAGAAACCACACCTGAGCGTGCAGGTCAGCAGGTCCTCTGACAGAGTGAAACCAGCGCTGGGCTCAATCGAACAATAAAGACAGAAAATAACATCTGATTGAGTTAGAGTAGAGTAGAGCTGAGTTCACGTCACAGAGGCGTGTTTACTTTCCTTTATCTGACGACAAAGCTCGCCACTCGATTCCAGCTAATGACAGGAAGTGATGCGCTCTGATCTGTCAGCACGGGCACACACACGACGTGGCCTCAGAGCAACACATCTGTGAGTTTGTAACCAGCTTTAAAAAACAGGGACGTCTGCAGCAGCTGTTAGTCTGAGGCAGGTCGGCCCGATCAGTGATTTAGGAGATGATAGAAACACACAGACTGGATACGGAGGCCTGGAATGAAACCTTGTGCACTTCTTTATCTATCTGAGGATGAAGGATCGAAACTCTGATCCTGCAGTTGTTCAGGAAGTGAAGACGGCAGCATGCAGCTACTAAAGTCTTCTATCCTGAAAACGAAGGCGGTCGCTCAGACGCAGCAGCTACGCGTGTGACACGACGGCTAGTGCACCTGCCGTGATAACTCCACCCTCTCACACTGATGAGAGAGGCAGTGTAGCCGAGTTACCCACGAACTGCACGTTTTCGTGACTCTGACGTCTCCAAACATTTAAAATGAAACTTTGACTGTTTTCTGTTTGAAACATGTTTTCTCTCCCACTGCTGTCTGCAGGATGTCATATACACTTACTGCCAGAAGGTGGCAGTAAAAGCGACCACCGCTAACTAACAAAATACAACATCGCGATTACTTCAGAGGAAAAACTTGTTTCTGTGGAAACAGGAAAGCAAAGACGACTGCGACCAATGAAACGGTCTATAAATAATAAACAAACGCGAGGTAATGAGAGCATGTCGTCACTACCACGAACGTCAGTATCCACACTGACGTCCTCTGAGACGTGACCTGAAGCACAGCAGGAGTAAAACATGACCTCTGCTGTCCAATCAGAGTACAGTATGAACTGCAGCGTTTGAACATTGAGTTTCAAACTGCTGCAAATGAAACGGGAGAGTCCGGGTCGCCGGAGGTCGGGTTAGATTTTAGTAACATGAAAGACGCGTCATCGTCACATCGAATCTGCACGAGCAGTCAGAAGTTTGGACACAGCTTCTCCTTTAGTGGGCTTTCTTTATTTGTGCTACTTTCCACATTGTAGATACAAACTGAAGACATCTGGGATCATGTAGCAGCAGCTCAGATCAGAGCCCAGATAGATGCCACACAGAGCTCCAGCAGCAGACACATCTGTGCATGTTCAGAGCAGACTGTGTGAATCAGGCCTTTATGGTCAAACAGCTGCTGAGAAACCACGACTGAGGAAAAGCAACAAGCAGAGATTTGTTTGGACCAAGAAACACAAGAAATGGACATCAGACCATCTGTGCTTTGGTCTGATGAGTCCACACCTGAGATCTTTGGTTCCACCTGCCTTTGGGGAGAAAAGGTGAACGATGGTCTCTGCGTCCATGTTCCCACTGTGAAGCCTGGAGGAGGAGGTGTGAAGGCACACTGACCCAGCATGGCCACCACAGCATCCTGCAGCGACATGCCGTCCCATCATTTGTTCTCCAACAGCACAGTGACTCCAAACACACCTCCAGGCTGCGTGAGGACCAAGAAGGAGAGTGATGGAGGCCTCCACAGCCACCTGAACCCAGTGGAGATGGTTTGGGATGAGATGGAGCGCAGAGTGAAGGCAAAGGACCGACAAACGCTCAGCATCTCTGAACTCCTGCAAGACTGTTGGAAACCATTTCAGGAGACGAGCTCATGAAGCTCGTGGAGAGAAGGCCGAGAGTGAGCGAAGCAGGAATCAAAGCAGAGGGTGGATATGAAACATGTTTGGAGTTACTTCATAATTCCACGTTTTCATTCACAGTTTGATGCCTTCAGTGAGAATTTACAATGTAAACAGTCATGAAAGAAAAACCATGTGAAGCTGTGTCCAACCTCTGACTGCTGGTGCTGTGATGGGCCCAGCACTGAGCTGTGGGACCTTTACTGGGCGATTTATTTGAAGCTGTTGGCGAGCAGAAGCAGCTGGAGTTAGCGAGCTGCTCCCTGCTGAGCTCAGACTGACACGCCCCTCCTCCCACTCAGGTGGAGGTGTTACGAAGTCCATGACATCGTGATCGAGTGCTCCAGAGTGTCCCTGGATCCTCTGGAGTCTTCGTGCGAGGAGGACGTTTACTCCTCCTCCTGCTCTTTGATCACACCTCTCCCCCTCACTCCCCTCCCTCACCTGGACCTCACCTGCAGTCCTCCGGTCACAGACGCTGTCAGCAGCTCAGGTGAGTAACAGCAGTGTGAGATCATGTGACCTCCTGTGCAGCTTGTAACAGGTCAAAGTGAAACCAGAAGGAAACGATGTTTTTTATGTGTTTGCTGACAGGAAGTTCAGTCTGTCCTCTGGGCCCCAGATGTGTGCCTCAGCTGAACCTGAACACCTGCACGCAGGTAACTCACCTGTCTGTCTAATCTGTGCGCCAGATGAGCAACACTAACACTTCCTGTTTGTGTGCAGCCTGACGACGTCACATGGAGCCCCGCCTTACACTGCGGTCTGTCCACACCCCCTTCTGAACGCACTGCTTTAGGCTCCACCCACCCACTGAGCAGGAGCACCTCCATGTCAGGTGACCTCACATCTGTGTGTGTGTATTAATAATAATGTGTGTGTGTGTGTGTGTGTTAATAATAATGTGTGTGTGTGTGTGTGTGTGTGTGTGTGTGTGTGTGTGTGTCTGTGTGTTAATAATAATGTGTGTGTGTGTGTGTTAATAATAATGTGTGTGTGTGTGTTAATAGTGTGTGTGTTAATAATAATGTGTGTGTGTGTGTGTGTGTGTGTTAATAATGTGTGTGTGTGTGTGTGTTAATAATGTGTGTGTGTGTGTGTGTTAATAATGTGTGTGTGTGTGTGTGTGTTAATAATGTGTGTGTGTGTGTGTGTGTTAATAATGTGTGTGTGTGTGTGTGTTAATAATGTGTGTGTGTGTGTGTGTGTGTATTAATGTATGTGTGTGTGTGTGTATTAATAATAATGTGTGTGTGTGTGTGTGTTAATAATAATGTGTGTGTGTGTGTGTGTGTGTGTGTGTGTGTGTTAATAATAATGTGTGTGTGTGTGTGTGTGTGTGTGTGTGTGTATTAATAATAATGTGTGTGTGTGTGTGTGTATTAATAATAATGTATGTATGTGTGTGTGTGTGTGTGTGTGTGTGTGTATTAATAATGTGTGTGTGTGTGTGTATTAATAATAATGTATGTATGTGTGTGTGTGTGTGTGTGTGTGTGTATTAATAATAATGTATGTGTGTGTGTGTGTGTGTGTGTGTGTGTATTAATAATAATGTATGTATGTGTGTGTGTGTGTGTGTGTATTAATAATAATGTATGTGTGTGTATGTGGACGCAGGTGAGAAATTGCCTTCATCAGCCTCCATTCTTGAGGCTCCTCCCACTAAGGAGCCCGACCGCAGCCAGGTGAGTTAAAGACTTCAGTTAAACAACTGGGATGCTTTTATTGTGAAGGGGCAGCAGGAAGAGTCTTGCTTTGTCTCCCTGCAGATGAGGATGGTCAAAGATGGGGAGGGGTTAACCTGTCAGCCAATCACTGAGGGGGAGGAGCAAGGCCTGAGTGACCTCGTTAACAACAACAGAGAAGGTGAGCTGATCAGCTGATCGATCTCGGTGATGTCACTGCAGCTGTTTCTTCATCTTCTCTTTGTCTCCAGATGTTAAAGACGACCGCCTCATCACCTCCACCCCCACGCAGGCTTCAGGTGTCCCCCTGCCTCCCTCCTTCACCACTCCTCACCCCAGATTTGAAGAGCCAGGCTCCGCCCTCTCGGACTACAGCCCCAGCTCTCCGTATGACCCGCTGTTTGAGCTCGCTCTGCCCCGGGCGGCCATGCTGTTCGTTGGGAAGAAGACCCAGGTGAGGTCAGGTGGACCGAGCCACAGGTGGTTTTTGTGAGCGTGCTCAGTAACGTGCTGTGTCCTGCAGGAGGTGCTGGAGAAGAAGGGGGGAGGACCACAGAAGGAGAACAGAGAGGAGGAGGTGACCTCTGTCTCCCCTCTGGAGGTTCTGGACCAGCTGATCGCCCGTGGAAACGACGCCCACGATTGCCTCAGCAGGAGGTGAGCCGCAGGAAGTTATCAGAGGGCATTATCAGGCAGAACGCCGCCTCACGCCCAAAACACACCGATCAATGTCACAGTGTGAGTCGCCTAGCTTCATGTTGTAACGCAAAACCCCCACTGAGCGAGCGCTGTGGAGAGAGTGGGAAGACGAAAGTCCTAACAGGAAGAAAGCTGCAGCACGGCTGAGGGAGGAGACGCCGTCGGGGTGAGCGCCAAAACGAGACATTAAACACGAAGCGAGTGTTCCCGCTGCTCGCCGGTTGACGGAGCGAGGTGCAGCCATCGTCGACATCTAGTCTGTGGATGAAACCGTGTCCTTAGATATGAAACATCTGCACGCGTGTCATCAGAGACCGTCTGATGTGTAAAACGTGCTAACCTGCGTCACCTCTTTCTTCTTCTGTGGTGTTCACAGGTCATCAGCTGGGAGTAAGTCGGTGGATCGGAGTCACTTTGGAGGTAAACAGCAGAGCATGAAAAGCAAAGGTACCTGAACACTCGTCACTCTCATCAACCTCATATGCAAATGAAGCTGTAAGCTCCTGACCCCGCGCCGCCGTTTCAGCTCGTCGCCACATTCGTTTCGCTGTTGTTTGCGGGCGCCGTCCTGAATCTGCGTTCAGGTTTGATCTAGCCGGCTGTTCTCGGGTTCAGTTTTCACGTCTTGAGGCTGATGAGGAAGCGGTTCGCGGCAGCTGTGGGACACCGCGCTCCAGTTCTCTCGTATTCGCCGTACTGACCACGCCCAGCTCATTTAATGACCGTCAGACGAGCTGCGGCATCAAGCTGCGGCGTCAAGCAGCGGCGTCAAGCTGCCGGGTTTGCATCAGCACAGAGGATTTCATTAGAACTGTGTGTGTGTCTGTCAGGCTCCACCCAGGAGGAGGAGCTTCAGTCTCTGACCAATCAGCTGCTGCTTGTCCACGCTCAGCTCCAGTACGAGCGCTTCAAGCGGCAACAGCACGCCGTCCGAAACCGCCGGCTGCTGCGGAGGGTCATCAACGCCACAACGCTGGAGGAGCAGAGCGCTGCCATGGTAACACACACGTCAACCTCATCATGATGCTGAACACCACCCACGTAGCCCCTCCTCTCATGTTTTCTCTCCTCCGTCACGCTGCTGGTTGCAGAAGTCTCAGCTCGCCGTTCAAGACGAGGAGATCCGGAGTCTGAGGGCGAGTCTGGAGGAGGAGCAGCGCCGATACTCAGCGCTGCAGCGCGAGACACACGCACGCAGCGAGCAGCTGCACACACACGTTGCACATCTGCTGCAGCTGCAACGAGACGAGCAGAGAGAGAGCCAGAGACTGCAGGTCACACACACACAGACACACACACACACAGACACACACACACCATCAGCAAAGAGCTTCACATCCTGTGCTCTGATTGGCTGTTGCAGGGTGAGCTGCAGGAGTGCCAGAGCAGACTGCAGGATCTGGAGGCGGAGCTTCAGAAAGCCAATTACAGGGCGTATAATGCTGAGCACCAGCTGACCCAGCTGTCAGTGAAGGTGAGAAGATTACTCGATGGCATCGTTGAAGGCGCCCAGCTGCTTCTCTCTCTGTGTGGCCTCGCAGCATCACAGTGTGTCCATGACGACTAAATACACACCGAGAGGCAGATATGTGGGTCAGAGGGGTTTCACTTCCTGTCAGACACTGATAGATCTGTCGAGTCTGTAACGGGTCTGTGTGTGTTCAGACTGTTTAAACCAGCAGCAGAGAAACTGAAGACAAAGCCAGTTTTTCTGTTTCTGAATAGTGAAGGAGGACGAGCCCTCAGTGACAGTAGCAGACGTGTCGTTGATTGGAAGCTTCGTTAACCTGTGGCTCAAAAACAGTAAACACAGCTGCAGTCCTGAGGCAGCTGCTCCCACTCAGTCCTGCTCTACAGATGTTTGTGTGTCTGTGTGTTTCCAGCTGTGCAGCAGTGAGCAGCTGCATCAACAGATGTTCCTGCTGAACCAGCAGCTGGTCCTGCTCGGAGAGACCAACAAAGCTCTGCAGCAACAGCTGGAGGGCGGAGAGACACAGCGCTGCACCGTAAGACCCACACACCAGCTTCAGTCAGCTCCAGCCAGCTTCAGTCAGCTTCAGTCAGCTCCAGTCAGCTCCAGCCAGCTTAAGCCAGTTTCAGCCAGCTTCAGTCTGCTCCAGCCAGCTCCAGTCAGCTCCAGTCAGCTTCAGCCAGCTCCAGCCAGCTTCAGCCAGCTTCAGCCAGCTCCAGCTTCAGCCAGCTTCAGTCTGCTCCAGCCAGCTCCAGTCAGCTCCAGTCAGCTTCAGCCAGCTCCAGTCAGCTTCAGCCAGCTTCAGCCAGCTCCAGCCAGCTCCAGCTTCAGCCAGCTTCAGTCAGCTTCAGCCAGCTCCAGTCAGCTCCAGCCAGCTCCAGCCAGCTTCAGCCAGCTTCAGTCAGCTCCAGTCAGCTTCAGCCAGCTCCAGCCAGCTCCAGCTTCAACCAGCTCCAGTCAGCTCCAGTCAGCTTCAGCCAGCTTCAGCCAGCTTCAGTCTGCTCCAGCCAGCTCCAGTCAGCTCCAGTCAGCTTCAGCCAGCTCCAGCCAGCTTCAGCCAGCTTCAGCCAGCTCCAGCTTCAGCCAGCTTCAGTCTGCTCCAGCCAGCTCCAGTCAGCTCCAGTCAGCTTCAGCCAGCTCCAGTCAGCTTCAGCCAGCTTCAGCCAGCTCCAGCCAGCTCCAGCTTCAGTCAGCTTCAGCCAGCTCCAGTCAGCTCCAGCCAGCTCCAGCCAGCTTCAGCCAGCTTCAGTCAGCTCCAGTCAGCTTCAGCCAGCTCCAGCCAGCTCCAGCTTCAACCAGCTCCAGTCAGCTCCAGTCAGCTTCAGCCAGCTTCAGCCAGCTTCAGTCTGCTCCAGCCAGCTCCAGTCAGCTCCAGTCAGCTTCAGCCAGCTCCAGCCAGCTTCAGCCAGCTCCAGCCAGCTCCAGCCAGCTCCAGCCAGCTCCAGCTTCAGTCAGCTTCAGTCAGCTTCAGTCAGCTTCAGTCAGCTTCAGCCAGCTCCAGTCAGCTCCAGCCAGCTCCAGCCAGCTTCAGTCAGCTCCAGTCAGCTCCAGTCAGCTTCAGCCAGCTCCAGCCAGCTCCAGCTTCAACCAGCTCCAGTCAGCTCCAGTCAGCTTCAGCCAGCTTCAGCCAGCTCCAGTCAGCTTCAGTCAGCTTCAGCCAGCTCCAGCCAGCTCCAGCCAGCTCCAGCTTCAGCCAGCTTCAGCCAGCTCCAGCTTCAACCAGCTCCAGTCAGCTTCAGCCAGCTCCAGCCAGCTCCAGCCAGTTCCAGCTTCAGCCAGCTCCAGTCAGCTCCAGCCAGCTCCCGCCAGCTTCAGTCAGCTTCAGCCAGCTTCAGCCAGCTCCAGTCAGCTTCAGTCAGCTTCAGCCAGCTCCAGCCAGCTCCAGTCAGCTTCAGTCAGCTTCAGCCAGCTCCAGTCAGCTTCAGCCAGCTCCAGTCAGCTTCAGCCAGCTCCAGTCACCTTCAGTCAGCTTCAGCCAGCTGTAGTCAGCTTCAGCCAGCTCCAGTCAGCTTCAGCCAGCTTCAGCCAGCTCCAGTCAGCTTCAGCCAGCTTCAGCCAGCTTCAGTCAGCTTCAGCCAGCTTCAATCAGCTTCAGTCAGCTTCAGCCAGCTCCAGCCAGCTCCAGCCAGCTTCGGCCATAGTCAGGCACAGTTGTTGTGGAGCACCCACAGTTTCATTGTACATGTACAATGATACTAAAAGGCTATTCTATTCTTTTCTATTCTATTCTATTCTTGGTTGTTAGAAAGGGAATGTCCATAATGTACACTGTCAATGTAACACAGGTTAAATTATATGTAGTTATTTATATGTTGACTTCAGGGGGGTGGACGGAGAGGAGGGGCTCTGTGTGATCAGGGGCCTCGAACATGAACGAGCTGAGGGCCACTGCTGTCGTCTCATTGGAGCCACTTTAGTGCTCAAGTAGTACAAAAACAAACAAACAAGAGAACAGACACAAATATTTCTGAAAATGTTTTTTGTTTTTTAAAGTTCAAACTTGTAGAAGACGACTGTGCCTGTATAACTGAACTACCCGAAGCCTTTCACTGAATGACCAAACAAACACGTCGCTCCTCTGTCTGTCCCACACGTGGCAGCACTGCTGCTGTCGTTGTGTAACGACATCATCGTGCAGACACACGCGTACGCGTTCCTGCTCTCTGCTCATGTTGTCTTCATATTAAATCATTTAAAGGACTTATTTTAACATTGCGCTTGACAACAAACATAAAAAGTCTTGTTCACGTCAGTCAAGTTCGTCGGCCAAACTGCATCATATTTCCTCACATCATGTACGAGCCGTGTTTGGCCCCTGGGCCACGAGTTTGAGACCCTTGGTGTAGATAAACTCCAAATGCTTGGAAGTTGTAAACACGGCAAGAATGAGAAACAGACAGATAAATAAATCTAGCACTCCTTTTACGCTCCCTCAGACTTAAGTCGGGGAGTTGACTCTCTCAACAACACACCGCCCTCTGCTGACCCTGTTGTGTAATGCACATGTGGTCACTATGATGAATGGAGCGTGCGCTGTTCTAAATGTACTCTGCTGTGTGTCAGGAGGCGTCCATGCTGCAGTGCAGTGTGGGTAAGGAGTTCCTGAGGCTGAAGGACAACGATGTCCAGCAGAGACAGAAGCTGGAAGCAGCCAATCACAGGATCACTGAGCTGGAGAGCCAGCTGGCCAGGAAAGACCAGCTGATCCTGAGCCAGAAGAAACTGCTGGAGGACACCAAGAACCAGAACAGGTCAGTCCGGCTTCACCTTCTGGAACTCTCCACACGGGAAGCGTCGGACTCAGACTGCGTATGTCGCTTTCAGGGCGGAGCTGTCGGCGTCGGAGAGCCGCTGTGCCGCTCTGAGGAGAGTTACTCAGGCGCTGCAGACCGAGATGCTTCAGCTGTACAGTCAGATCGCGGGAGGCGGGGCTCACCCAGACGGCGAGCTGCGGGACGTCAGCAGGTAAACGGGGCCATCGTCTGAGGACGCCTCGATCCCACAGAGACGTCCAAAATGATTTAACGAGACAGGCAGAACCAGGACGAGTGTGCTTTTATCCTCCACGTGAGCTTTGATAAATGTTTGCTTTTCTGTGTCATACCGTCCTCCAGATCCGACAGTGGAGCCTTACCTGATGCTCAGGGAAGCCAAAAGTCCCGCCTCCCGTCTTCTTCTGCTGTTGGGATCATGAACGGAGCAGCGGAGGTCCTTTCCACCTCCCCCATGTCCCTCTCACTCTCCCCCATCGACTCCCCGCTGGCTGTTGGCTCCTTCCTGGAGCAACGAGCCCGACAGCTGTTCAGACCCACAGATCAGAACCAGGAGGAGGAGGTGGAGGTCGGGGAGGAGGAGGAGGAGGAGGTGAATGTCCAACCAGCAAGCCCTCCACTCGGTCAGGAGGTGGAGGAGGCCACACTCCCTGTAGGAAGTCCTCCGACTGAGCCGCTGAGCCGAGCCGCAGACCCCATCGTGGCCCCCGTAGACCTGACACTCGCCGTCCAACAGAGGAGACACGAACTGAGCATCATGGACTACGACGAGACACTGCCCGACATCTGAGGGAGGAGGAGGTGGGGGTCCCAGGGGCTCCGCCCTCACTCTGGAAAAGAGCAATAAAGATAATAATGATAAGGCAATAAGCAGGCTGATCCAAGATCAGCAAACTTTCAGTAACGATTGTTATTTATCAGGGGAACTAAATCTACAGCTACCCTGGCTAGCATCCACAAACAAATATGCCCTCTAATAAGTGGCATCCAATCAAAAGGACAGTCGCTCCTATCCGGTGCTGATGGGAGTGGTCTGTTGGGCGGTCTGCTAGTACCGCCGTAGTCTCAGCCATAGTATTGATCCATAGTTATGATAAAAGGAGTCTAGTTCAGGGACTCCAGTTAGCTGAGGTGAAGCCTCGCAGATAGCTAGCAGCTACAGCCGCCTGCATCAGCCAATCAAATTCCAGGATTTGATCTCAAGAAAGTGACGCGGCTGAAACTGTAACGCTGAAGCTTCAGAGTCGGTGACGTGCCTTTGTCCGTCTTTTTTCTACAGTCTGTGTTTCAGCTGATTTTCCTCTTTTAGCCAAAAAGTGCTTCATGCCAAATTAAACTGACTGATGATTGTTTTGATTATGGATTTGTCAGCTGATCAGTAACTTTAGACAAACAGATGTGCTCCTGAAACACGGTGACAGAAATAAAGATGCAAACGTCTGTTTGTGCGTTCTTTGTTAAAGTTGTCACACTTTTCAATGCTCTTTGTTTAAAAAGATTTGCCACACATTTAAGATATATTCGAAAACCAACATTTTAAGGAAATTTGTGAACTTTGTTTCTAAATGAATTCTCTTATTAATATTTGACACCATGAATATGACATTTATTACTAATTATATTTGTTATAATTAGATTATTACTAATCTTTGTTTTATATTAATTTTATATGCAATTTGGGGTGATTGTATTTTAATCTGAATATTTGACACTGTAGGGAAAACTAACCTGATGTTTTCCTCACTGACGGATTTAAAGGCGCCATTTTTCTCCAGGTTCCGGCTCAGGTGTAAAAATGCGCCAAACGTGCGGAAATGAGACTTTTGTGACGTCTGTCGGGTCCTGATCGACCGTCCTTAGTTAACCGTTCAAGAAACGTCCCCTCGTGAGCTCTGCACGTTTGCCCTGCACGCGCAGTGATGACGTCGTTCCCTAGCAACCGACCAACGCGTCGTAGCGACCGTCCCTGAGAGCGAAGAGGCGGGAAGGGCTTTGGTGTTGTCGTTATTTTCGGTTTTAACGTCGTTTTTTGTGCCAAAATTCGGATTTTACCGGATACGTCTGAGCGCGAGACGTTTGTTAATGTTTCCCGCGCTTCAGCAGCCAACAGAAAGTTCCTGAGAAACGGTGAGAGGTGTTTGGACAGGTGAGAGGCCGGAAGTGGAGCTCTGAAAGCGGACGTCAACTTTTTAAAAGATAAAATCAGGTTGACCGTTAAAACATTCATGTTTTATCGTTGTCAGAAAATGTTTGAACAGTTGTGTGTTTAGTGTATGTTGTGTGTTCAGCTGACAGCCCTTTATTTGTGGGTCCGTGTTGCTCCCTAACCCTGAGTACAGGAGATGGTCGGTGTGCGGCGTTCAGGGCAGTCGGGACAGAATATCACTGTTTGATCTGTGTGTGGTGGGCCTGGTGGTGCTTTCAGGGACTTCCTGATGGATGAGACGGTGAGGCCTCTGAGGATTCCTCCTCAGGTGTTCGTCTACGCCGACAAACACAACGTGGCCCAGCTGGTGCAGGTAAAGGTGCAGCTGCAGGTTTCCCACGCGTGAAGCTGCTCTACATTCACTGTGTGTGTGTTTCAGAGCATGCTGTGCAGCCTGGTGATCGATCAGCCTGGTGATCCGATCTCCTACCTGATAGGGCTGCTGCAGAGGAGCAGCGATGATGGTGAGGACGCCGTCGTGTCCCTGATGGCTTTTATTTGTTAGCATCCCTTAAAGCATTCCTTTAAAATTGTCTTTAAACGCAGACCGGACAGAATATAAAGTCTTAAAATGGTCTCAGTCTTAATTCATCATTTTTATCACAGGAACACATATCGGACGTTTGCGATATCTGGAAACTCCAACGAAACGCTCGCACACCTGTAAAGCTTTGAGTCAGGAATTTATTCTGACGTTATTAAAAACGAGACGTAACTATGGGGCTCATCAGACACCACGTTTTACAAATGCTTTTATTCACATCTGAAATGTTTAGTGTCAGTCCTAAACCGTTGTTCAGTTAGGATTAGAGTTCAGCACCGGAAACAGTGGCAACGATGAAGACACAAGCACATGAGGTTCTCTGACGTCAGCTACACAATAAACAATAAAAAGCTTAAATAAACTAACAAACTAACAAATACATCTGGCCAAGAGAAGGACCGAAACACAGCCGAGGCAGAAACATGCTGCCGCCCATAGGGGGCGCTCTGACTCCAGCAACATCAGCACAGACGCACACCACTGCACTCACAAACCGCTAATGATAGGTCGTGGTTCTTTGTTCTGACGTCGCTCTCAACGCTCTTCTGAAATATTGATGTGGTCGTGTGTCCACGAGACTTTGAATGCAGCGTGTTGTGTTTAATGACAGTAAGGTGTTTCATTTCTCCTATCGGTGGTGATCTTTGGCAAGCGTCTGCAGCAGGAAACAGTCAGACTGCAGGTCATGTGACCAGCTTGTTTTCTGACGTCTGATCTGTGTCAGTCCCCAGGGTCATGGTGCTGGGACCTCCTGCTGTCGGCAAACACACCGTGGTGAGTTCAAGTGAGCGTGGGAAACTTTCAGCTGACCTCCGCTTGCTCGTTTACGTTTCTTCTTCTTCTATGTTTTTTGGGGGGTTTTCTTCAGGCCAAAAAGCTGAGCGCCGAGCTGAGAGCTGTTCACGTGACCGAAGGCAGTTTACTGCAGTACCGATCAGAGCTGAGCGTGCACGCCGAGCAGGTACACCTGATGTCTGTATCTGATCATGTGATTGTTGACTCTGATGATGAAGTCTGACCTCAGAGTTGTCACTTTGTGACCAAACCGCCCGACCCCTCCCTGGTCCTCCTGTCTAGAGCCCGTTTGTTCATTCTGTGCATCATCCTGACGTGACCTGTTGTTTTGTGTGTTTAGGAGCTTTCGGAGGGGGTGCTGGTTGGACTGGTTCAGCAGAGGCTGAAGGAGATGGACTCCTTCCACCGGGTGAGTCAGCCTCACAGTCCGGTTAGCTTAAAGCATCATTAAACATTCGTGCCGTGTTCGCACAGACCTGGGTCAAAGATTGTCGGTGCCACATGTCACAACCCGTTTGAAACGTCCCCCCCGTTAGAATGGTCCCCCCTGTTAGAAACGTCTCCCCTGATGTCCACCCTGTTAGAAACGTCCCCCGTTACCCGCCTCACTTGCGTCTGTGATTGATGATAATTAGCGCTCTGGTCTCCGTTGTGTCCTACTACGATTCCCAGCAGGCCGAGCAGCGTTCTCCCCGAGGACGGGCTGATCTAAGGGATACTGCTGTCACATCATGTGTGTTATATTCACACGGGCCGCTCCTCGCCGACGCTCCTCGTTAGCATCACGTCCCGTTTGCGAGGGCTGCTTTCAGATCAGTTTAAGGCAATGAAAGACGGAGGAGCAGCTGTCACAACAACAGCGACACAAACTGAACGCCTTCATGCGGCATCGTGCTCAAAACGCATCCAGACAAATAAAGACTTTGATCGGCGGCACCTGTCCCAGGTTACCTGCCGGGAGGTCTGAGAGGGCGGGGCTTTTAGCAGGAGGTCTGAGAGAATTCTGCCTTCTTTTGCAGTACTGCAGCTTTGAGCAGGACCCAGTCACAGCACAGGTCTGTGGTGTCCGCTGAGGTCTCTGCAGTCCCACAGGGGGGTTTCTAGTCTGCTTCTTATTGTTGCTCAGTGTGAAGAAGTTCAACAGTACGTCTCCGTGTCTCTACACGATCAGCTGCTGGACCCGTGTGATCAAACATGGCAGACAGGAAGTTTCTTCCATGTTTAACGATCAGAGTACATTCAAAATGAAACACACTGCCTTGATTTTTCTACAAGGTCAGGAAAGAGAGCGGTGTTCGAGACTTTAGTCTGGTGTAGTTTGAGTGAACATTTTATGTAATGAAGGGAAAGAACCATGTGTTGTGATTGGTTCAGGACATACCTGTCTGCCCTCGGCTACCCTCAGCCACAGGTCAGCTGATCTTTATTTACTCTGCTTTCACTTGGTTTCGACAGGAATGCCAAAATGTAACTGCTCTGCTGCAACATTAGTGAGCAAAGCTTTAACAACATTTTGTGTCAAAACTTCAGAGAAGCAGAACAAACAGAAGCTGTTTACACCTCAGACTGTAAACGAAAGATGGACACGGCTCGTCACATCTCAGCTTCTCATGTGAGACTCACTCCTGCGAAGATCTCACTGAGACCCGTCACAGAGTGTGTGTGTGTGTGTGTGTGTGTGTGTGTGTCATTAGCAGCTTCTTTGATTTGCTAATAGCTGTTTTTGGCTGCAGGCTAAACTCGTCACACACACACCAGGGACCGTCTGTGTGTGTGTGTGTTGAGGATGACTGACAGGTCCCGTCAGGACGCCGCCTGCTGCTGTCACATTAAATTGTGCAACTGTGCGTCCGGCAGGAGCGTGGATGTGCAGATGAAGATGAACCGTTAGTGCACACTTCCAAGAGCTTCCAACAGAACCGGGACAGAACAGAGAGCAGGCACCTGTCAGTCTAACAGGCCACACCCCTAACAGTGCACCCTTCAGCAGCCCCTCCCTGAGCCCAGTTCTGCTGGAGGTTTCTGCCTGTCACACAGGAGTTTTTCCTTCCTGCTTGTTCATATGGAGGGGTCTGATTGGTGGGTTTCTCTGTGAAGCTCTGTGTCAATAAAGCTGAACTGAATCAGAGACGTGTGCAGAAGCTCAGAGTTGGAGCTCTGACGGAGGCGTCTGAACCTTCAGACACACTGAACGCATCACCTGCTCATCAGCTGGGATCATGCTGACCTCTGAACCTGCACACACACACACACACACAGCCTGACATGTGTGTGTGTGTGTGTGTGTGTGTGTGTGTGTGTGCAGGGCTTGATTCAGCCTGGCAGGCAGCACTGAGGAATTATAGCTTTCAGCCTCAAATCACTTCATTGCTCTTAGTTTAATGAGTTCACTAATAAGGCAGCGATGGGCGGAGCCTCAGATTCACACAGCTGAACACAACAAAGCAACGCCAAAAGCACAAACAGGACACCTGAACCTGACATTACCTACACTCTGTGTGTGTGTGTGTGTGTCTGTGTGTGTGTGTGACTGCAGGGCTGGGTGTTGGAGGGAATCCCTCAGACTCGCCTGCAGGCTCTGAGTCTGCAGCAGGGCGGAGTCATCCCCGAGCACGTCGGTAAGTAACAGGAAGTGAGATCATGCTTTGTGCCCTGCGCGGCTGCTTCCTGTGTGACATCACGCTGTGGTGTGTGTCATCAGTGATGCTCGAGGCGGCGGACGACGTGCTGATGGAGAGAAGTTGCGGACGGCTGGTCGACGCAATCACTGGGGGTGAGCCCACGCCCATAATCAAACATCAGTGAATACGTTCTTTCCTTCTGACATCACTTCCTGTCTGCAGACATCTACCATCGGACTTTCATCCTGCCAGATGATGACAT
>NC_140450.1:340000-342500 GCF_963576455.1 Neolamprologus multifasciatus | reverse complement strand
GAATATGGCAGCATAGATCCACAGCAGGTCCCAGTACAGACTGGGACGCTGTCCCACCAACCCAGCACAAAGTCCAGATATTCACCAATCAGTGGCTCTGAAAATTCACTAATGACTTCACGGCCCAGCTGTGCGTTTTTCAAAGGCGTGTGCTTGCTGTGGTTTGTAGCACCAACAACTTCCTGCTTCGCATGTGGACATAAAACTCAGCAGCTGACAGAAACGAGAGCTTTGCGTGAGCCGCTCTCAGGTGTGTCTCTCTCTTTGCAGCCGTTTACCTGGATCGTCCCAGGAGTCCTGATGGGAGGAGAGAAGAGGAAAGCGGAGAAGGCCAGGTGTGATCACAAAGCTGTGTGGCGATGTGTGAAAGCAGAGCTCAGATCCAGGCTTTTAGAGATGTGACGGGGCTGCTGGAGTCGGTTCTCAGCTGCTCTGTGGCGTCTGAAGCGATGCTGTCGTAACAACATTATTCTGTCTTCAGGATCCGTAAAGGAATCAACATCCTGGTTTCGACTCCTGGACGTCTGGTGGACCATATCAAAAACACCCTGAGCATCGCCTTCAGCGCCGTCCGCTGGCTGGTCCTGGACGAGGCCGATCGGTAACTCTTAGGCGTAGTTGACCCCGATTCCCTTTGATCGCCGCCCTCCTGCAGCGTGGACTTGATTTTATGTCCATGTGTGCGTTCAGGACGTTGGACCTCGGCTTTGAGAAGGACCTGACGGTCATATTAAACAGCCTGAACTCTGCGGGACCAGCCCGACAGAACGTGCTGCTCTCTGCGACGCTCACAGATGGCAAGTCCACCGCCGCCCCTCCTGTAGTTCCTCTGCCGGCCTGTAGAGGGCAGTGTAACAGCCTCTGTGTGTTTCAGGTGTGACGCGGTTAGCAGACGTGTGTTTAAACGACCCGGTCAGCATCCACGTGTCTGGCGCTCCCTGCTCTGACCTCGCCACCACTTCCGCTGTAACACGTGACCCCGAAGCAGCCAGCCAATCAGAGAGCTTTGCTGTGCCTGAGGCTCTGAAGCAGTTTGTGGTGGTGGTTCCCAGTAAGGTCAGACTGGTCTGCCTGGCTGCTTTCATACTGGACAAATGCAAGGTGAACAGTCCGGTGGTCATAACGATAACTACGAGGCACGGCGAAGAGGGAAAGCTCAAATCTGATTGGTCCTCGATGTTTTCCTTTCAGTTTTCTCAGAACGACAAACTCATCGTCTTCATCTCGAGCTGCGAGGCCGTCGAGTTCCTTCACTCTCTCTTCACCGCTGTCCTCTCCAGGCCCTCAGCCAATCACAAACCTCCGCTGAGGTTCCTGCGTCTCCATGGCAACATGAAGCAGGAGGTAATGCTGCCGTTTTGCCACCGTTTCTGCTGCTGTCCGTCTCTCAGTGTTAAATGCGTGTTTGTTTTCCCCACCAGGACCGCACGGAGGCCTTCCAGCAGTTTTCGGCGTCGCAGTCGGGAGCGCTGCTCTGTACGGTCGGTATCCTTTAACCTGCAGTGCGCGCTGTGACCACCGGGGGGCAGACTGTATTTTAAACACAACACATGACTGTACATATATGTAATACACATGTAAGTCGTGTCCAAATTCATGGGCTGCATCCTCCTGAGGACCCGGCCTTCGCCGTCTACGTGGGCCGGGTCCTCAGAAGGTCGGGTAGGCCGGAAGTAAACAGCTGTGAAATTGGACGGTCTAGCTTTCTGATTAGCGTCACCGCTGTCTCGGTGGAGTTTAATAAACTCCGTCTGCTCCTTGCTGTCTAAAATATAACAGGACACTGGAGGAAACTCTCGACCGTGTCATGCTTCTGTTTAATCAGCTGTGTGAAAACCACCCGGGGGATTAATAAAGTTTTATCTAATCTAATAACTTTAATCTCAGCCAAACCGATTTACTCACGAACAAATAAAACACTGAAAAAAGCCCAACAATAACATTTTTAGTTTGTCTAAGTGACTTATATATTACGTTTAACCCGAGCAGCGAAACTCCGCGGTGATCTGAAAACGATGTGTCGGGAGTTGTGCCGTTCTCGGCGGCTTCAGTGACCCTCGAGCTCCCGGCGAGCTATCGAGCTGGTGGGTAACAGACGTCTCCGAAAACGTTGAAGCACTTTTGCAAATATGCGATATCTTGATAAACGAGCAGATATTTGATGTTTACACAGCTACTTTCTCGCCTGAAAATATGTTAAAAGTTTATTTTGTGACCCAGAAAGATTAGTAAGAGTAATTTTAAAACTTAGTAGCGGCCGCCATTGTTGGAAACTGGAGTTTGGCTGGGCCGTGCTATGAATTCTGGGATATGGTAGGCCACGAAGGACACACCCGACCCATCCTTCAAATTCGGGGAAAAGGAGGACGCATTTGTCGGCTGCATTCGGAGGAGTCTACGAATTTGGACAGCCTTCGGCGCGTCGCTGTGACATAATCGGTCTACAAATGCGTCCTCAGGAGGAAGCAGCCCATGAATTTGGACACGACCGTGAACTTCC
>NC_140450.1:325000-332500 GCF_963576455.1 Neolamprologus multifasciatus | reverse complement strand
ACGTACCTGAGTACAAACACAGAGCAGGGATGTAAAGGAGTGCACCGCTGCTTTTTTAACTTCACGTGATTCCTCCATCAGTCACGGGTGATCCTGAGTGAAAGAAAGAAGACCGGGTCCTCTAAAATAACAGACCCAGAGTCAGCGGGCAGGAGGCTGCTTTGTGTTTCCACTGATTAATGAGACTCACAGATCAACACCCCGATCAGAAGTTCCGATAAAGACTCTTTAAGATCATGAATTTCATTTCTGTCTCACAGTGAGAAAAACACGTAACGCAGAAACTCGGAGGCTTTATTTTCGCTTTAAAACAGTTCGACTAATAAGTCAATGAACGCTGATTTCTCTAAATTAAAACACAAACGGTTTGTAATAATGAGACTTTCTCTGTTTCACTGACTTCACTGACTTTATTCATCTGGTTTTTATTTCTGTCCACGAGTGAAAATATTTTTGGTTTCTTGGTCGTTGAAAGAAGAAAATAACCTCCTGATGTTTCTAATGAAAATAAAATCCGCTGGTTCTCATTTTTATTTTGATTGAAACTTTACTTTCTCCTTCTTTAAACTCTTTTCTCTGTTTTTACCTGTTTCGCTGTCTGAAGATGAGCTGCTGAGACTTTTATCCTGGAAATCTTCATCCTGTCCGGACCGGAATGGCTCGGCTTCCGGCCCGGGTTGTCCCGGTTCAGAGTAGACCTGTCCCGGGTGAGAGTCCGCTAAGATGTCCCGGATTAGGAAGGAGGAGCAGGCGGAGCGCAGCTGAAGCGGTGCGGGCAGCAGCGGAGGCTCCAGCCGGGGAGCAGGCTCCCTCCACGGGGATGAAGGCGCCGAGCAGCCGCTGCTGTTCCCCGGGCTGAGCTCCGGGGGGGCTGCCCGGGGCAGGAGCGCCCCGAGCGACAGCAGAGAGTCGATCCGGAACCCGGAGCAGCCGGAGGCGGACACCTCCATCTCCGCCCGGACTCAGGTGAGTCTGACCAAGCAGGTGTGGAGCCACAGCAGCCGGAAACACGTTAGTTTGACCCTGACGTCATTTTCATGTAAAAAAACAGGTTTAAAATAAAGCTATCAGAGTAATCAGAGTACAATCAGAGTAATCAGAGTATTGATCCGAGGGAAACTGATCAGCAGCTGATCTCAGCGCCAAGACAGTTACACTCTTCCTCCTCCTCCACCTCATCCTGTCCTCCTCTTCCTCCTCCCTCTTCTGCCCTCCTCCTCTTCCTCCTCCTCCACCTCCTCCTCCACCTCCTCCCTCTTCTGCCCTCCTCCTCTTCCTCCTCTTCCTCCTCCTCCACCTCCTCCCTCTTCTGTCCTCCTCCTCTTCCTCCTCCTCCACCTCCTCCCTCTTCTGCCCTCCTCCTCTTCCTCCTCCTCCACCTCCTCCTCCACCTCCTCCCTCTTCTGTCCTCCTCCTCTTCCTCCTCCTCCACCTCCTCCCTCTTCTGCCCTCCTCCTCTTCCTCCTCCTCCACCTCCTCCTCTTCCTCCTCCTCTTCCTCCTCCTCCACCTCCTCCCTCTTCTGCCCTCCTCTTCCTCGTCCCAACAGCAGCTTGGTGCTAAACTTTCCCTCTTGGTCAGATGTGAGCTCGGCCCTGATTGGACACATTCAGACGTCTGTAAAAGGAAACAGGAAGTTGTGTCTCTGTAACGGTGTGAAGCTGGCGTCGTTTAAAAGTCCGTGAGCGTCAGACCAGATTTAACCCGGAGCACGCCATCCCTGCGTTCAGTCCGTGAACCATCAGCAGCTCTGAGGTCAGGGCAGCGTGAGGAACCAGACGTCCGTCAAGACGTTTTGCTCGTCGTCCACGACGACAGCTCTGCACCCAAACACGAGGCAGTCAGCGCTGTACATGTGGACACACAACTTTCTCTGATGTTGGTTGTGTTCAGCAGCAGAGCGCAGCTTTGATTCAGTGGGTGAAACAAAAAGACGATGTTTGGAACTAAAACACGACCTCCTCATGTCAGGCGCTCTGTGATCAGAAATGAGGGAAAATAAAATATGGTTGGAAACTGATTGTTGGCACTGAAAGACACGCCCATCACGCCCCCCCCCCCCCCCCCCCCCCCCCGTGTGTTAGATGCTTTGTTCCTTTCCTCTTCCATCATTCTGCTAGAGGCTGATGTTGGTCCAGAGCTGACTGCACAGTCCAGCCTTTCTATTCGTGGGGTTTACGAGTGGCTTGCACAGTGAGCCCTCTGTTTGCTTTCTTTAAACCAAAGCTGACAGGCGACACATTATGTAACTGTAGTTGGAGCATGTGTCAGTAAACGGCTAAAAAGACAAAACTTGCCATGGACCAAACTATACCTGTACACCTGCACCTAAAGGTCAAAGGTCACTCATTGCAGATACTTCACGTTTTGGACCAAGGAGAACTTCTTAAAAAGAGACTAAAGGAGGACACTGAACTGAGATGGTGGCCTATGACAGATCACGGCTGGTGACCTCTGGTCCTCGTAGGACGGTGGGCGGGGCAGCGTCTCAGAGGATAATGAGTCAGGACCCCCCCTCCCCCCCATGAGGGGTTCAGAAGCTCTTGTTTTTAAAACGTCTTCACAGACGTACAGCTGGCTTCTTTTCCAGTACTCGACACTTTTTAGCTCAGCTCTGTGAAACAGCTCAACATTTTATTCAAGTTATCTGGAAACAGAAAAGCATCGTCAGCTAACAGAACTGGTCCCAGTACAGAGACTGGGACTCCTCTCTGACCACATGTTGTTTGGAGGAATCTTTAAGTCGTCTCGCTGTGAGAACTTTTCATCTTTTATTTGCATTTGTCTGAAAACATCCTCAGAGTGGCTCCGCCCATTTTCCACCAGGTTCTTCGTGACGGGCGGTCCTCAGAACCGAACGCTGGGTTTGAGAGCCGGAGCGGCGAGCCCCAAATGCCCGCACACGAGTCTCCTGGTCCCTGAAGGTGTCGAGAGCCGGACCAACCTGCAGAGAGCGGAGAGAGCGGAGAGAGCGGAGAGAGCGTCAGACGATGCTGTCATCGAGCGCGTCTTTAAACACGTCAGCCAGGTGTTGCCACGCCCACACGCTAATGCTACACAGAGAGACGATGAAGATCAAACAAAAAACGCCAAAGAAGAGACAGTGTACAGGTGTGTGTGTGTGTGTGTGTGTGTAGGTGTGTGTGTGTGTGTGTGTGTGCGCAGGTGTGTGTATGTGTGTGTGTGTGTGTATGTGTGTGTGTGTGTGTGTGTGTGTGTGTGCGCAGGTGTGTGTATGTGTGTGTGTAGGTGTGTGTAGGTGTGTGTGTGTGTGTGTGCGCAGGTGTGTGTGTGTGTAGGTGTGTGTGCGTGTTCCTGACTAGCTATCTTTGTGAGGACCGAAATCTGCATTCTACTATACTTGTGAGGACCAACAGTCACTTTTGAGGACACACACACACACACACACTCACCGGTCTCACAAGTTTGAAGCCTTTTTGAGGCTCAAAATGTGGTTTTAGTGTCAGGGTTACAGTTAGGTTACGGTCAGGTTTAGGGTCAGGCATCGTTAATGGTGTACTACTCTCTACTCTACTTTCAAGATCAGGCTTCAAACTTTCCTTTTTGCTAAAGCATATAGTTAGGGCTGGACCAGGTGACCCTGCATCCTCCCTTAGTTATGCTGCAATAGACATAGGCTGCCGGGGATTCCCATGATGCACTGGGTGTTTCTGCTTCACTCACTATGTGTTAACAGACCTCTCTGCACTGAATCATATCTGTTATTAATCTCTGTCTCTCTTCCACAGCATGTCTTTATCCTGTTTTCCTTCTCTCTCCCCAACCAATCACAGCAGATGGCCCCGCCCCTCCCTGAGCCTGGTTCTGCTGGAGGTTTCTTCCTGTTAAAAGGGAGTTTTTCCTTCCCACTGTCGCCAAAGTGCTTGCTCATAGGGGGTCATATGATTGTTGGGTTTTTCTCTGTATGTATGAAGTGCCTTGAGGCGACTTTTGTTGTGATTTGGCGCTATATAAATAAAACTGAATTGAATTAAATTGAATTGAATTGAAATTGAAGTGAATGGTTAGGGAAAGCATTATGTCAATGAAGGTCCTCACTAAGATAGCTAAACAGGGTTGTGTGTGAGTGTGTGTGTGTTACCTGTGCAAAGCGAGCTGGTTTGGTTCGTGTTTCTATGACCGGCAGAGATTTACTCCTCCTCAGCAGACTGGTCCTCGTGTCAGGAACACAGCCTGGTTTCATCTGCACACACACACACACACACACACACACACACACACACACACACACACACACACAGTGTGAAGACAATACACACACACACACACACACACAGTGTGAAGACAATACACACACACACACACACACACAGTGTGAAGACAATACACACACACACACACACACACACACACACACAGTGTGAAGACAATACACACACACCCTGTGGGCATTCGTCTCTCTCTCTCTCTCCCTCCCTCTCTCTCTCCCTCCCTCCCTCTCTCTCTCTCTCTCTCTCTCTCTCTCCCCCCCTCCCTCCCTCTCTCCCTCCCTCCCTCTCTCCCCCCCTCTCTCCCTCTCCCTCTCTCTCTCTCCCTCTCTCTCCCCCTCTCTCCCCCTCTCTCTCTCTCTCTCCCCCCCCTCCCTCCCTCTCTCCCTCCCTCTCTCCCTCTCCCTCTCCCTCTCTCTCTCCCTCTCTCCCTCTCCCTCTCTCTCTCTCCCTCCCTCTCCCCCCCCCTCTCTCTCTCTCACCTTGCATGTGAGGTTGTTGGATTGGTTCTTGCTCAGCTGATCGTGGAGCCAGCGCTGAGCGTACTGGTGAGACAGGACGTCTGACATCGGAGACGACGGCCTGATGGAGACATCGATCGGTCACCGATCGTTCAATACCATCGATCAGATATCATTTGATCATCGTGAAGTGATCAGTTCCACCTGT
Source organism: Neolamprologus multifasciatus (assembly GCF_963576455.1). Taxonomy (NCBI): domain Eukaryota; kingdom Metazoa; phylum Chordata; class Actinopteri; order Cichliformes; family Cichlidae; genus Neolamprologus; species Neolamprologus multifasciatus. Next base: position 327,603 of record NC_140450.1, on the reverse strand, counting down.
TTCTGACTCCAAACGTGATGTCAGGAACCTGATCTCGGCAACGTGGAAGCCGACCGCGTTTGGGGGCGGAGCTCTGGGCCCTCTGAGCCCGGTACTGACTCAGCTGTTTGGGCGTCACCATGCCAGACTTCACCGCCTCGCGGTTCAGAGACACGAAGTCTGCGTGCCGAGTGGCAGATTCCTCCTGCCGCGGCTGAACGCTCCAGCTGGAGAGAGCTGACAGAGCACAGGTGACGGGTAAGAGGACGCCAGGTGAGGCGCTGGGTCGGGCTGAGATCGGCCAGCTTCAATCATACAGCGACACACAAAGTCCCACTTTGACACACCTGTCTCTGATGAGGGACTGCGGTTCAGCTGTGCATGAGTCACAGTTCAAAATAATCCTTCTTTATATCACTAAAGGCTTTGTGCACAATGGACAACCTGTGGAAGCCTACAGAGGGGCAGAACCCGAGGTGCACGGTGTGTAGTGGGCATGCAGCATCGGTGATTCAGCTCATTTTAACCTCCAACCACCAGAAAATACAGAGACAGCTGTGTGTGTGTGTGTGTGTGTGTTTGTGTGTGTCTGTGTGATTGACAGATGAGAGGAGTCTTATGTTGTGTGTGTGTGTTTGACTGACAGCAGTGATTGCAGCCTGAAGGCATGTTAACTTCATGCAAACACACTCTGACAGCTGACTGCCTCACACACACACACACACACACACACACACACACACACACACCCCTCCTGTTAGTGTAATCCCAGCACCTCAGCGCTCAGACTGGGTTTACTACTTAGGATGTGAAGCTGCAGTTCCTCCAGTGTCCACCAGGCGGCGCTCATTTGTCCACACAAACACTGACCACCAACAGAGCAGCATTACAAACACACAGGGCTGTTATGACATGTCTGATGATGATATGACAACGTCTGGCGTTTCATGTTACGCCATCATTTGTTTTGTTGTGTTGCAAAATAAACTGTTTACAAATAACAACACTACGGACGGACAAGCCGCTGTTTGTATGTGTTGCAACAGCGACGGTAAACCCAGCGTGCGGCTCCGCCGTCCGCTTGTTTATTTTCCACATAAACCTTTCACAATAAAGCTGATGATCCTGTTGAGATCTTTCAAAATAAACTGAAATGATGACAGCAGTCCAAACACATTGAGGACCTTATTCCTGAGGAGGGGCTACCTCTGTAGCACGGACATGAAAAGGACCAGAAAACTCTTCTACCACCTGCACAAGAGTCATGTGACCGAGTATGGAGTTGATGGATGAGAAGCAAAACAGACCCGTCAGGTGCTCCAAATACACCTCAGAGTCAGACGAACAGGCTTCCTCCGCAGCACGCCATGTAACAAATACTCACAAAGAAAGTGTATCGTTTCACGCATCGGTCGAACACTCGACTCCAGGTACACGAGCTGGAAACGCGTCGCACAGGTCGAGCTGCCCGAGATTCACAGAATTTACAGAAAATCTAAAATATTTGTGAAAAGTATTGTTGTCGGGACAATAAATGTCTTATTTTGGGACATGAGACTTTGGTTGTATCGCACACACACACGATAACTGTCGGTGTGCTAATACTGTAGTGTGTTTACAGTGGGTGGGGCTTACCTTTGGCCACGCCTCCATCCCTCAGCAAGTTACTGCTGGTTCCAAAAGTGAAGTCCGGACCAGGAACGGCAAAACCTTTGGACCGCGAGCGCCCGAGAGGCGCCTGCACACAGGAAGTTTGATGACATCATCATGTTTTCTATCAGCACTCTTCCTTTAAGCTGGACATGGCCATATTTGCATAAAGGGGTGGAGCTAAACGAGAAGCATCACCCTCTATTGGTGTTAACTACAGCCATCTATTATTTACAGTCTGTTGTTTCTCCGATCAAACTTTAGAAAATAAATTATTTATTTTTCTGAATGAATGAAAAATTAATTTTGTTTGTTTTTCAGATATTTTAAGCAAACGTCAAACTTCAGAAACATTTTTCACCAAATAAACACAATGACAACAAAAACCTGTTTCATTAACCCGAAAGCCTCCGACACATGACCCAGGAGGAGCGTCATCACACCAGCTGATTGGATCATTACATCATTGCTACTATTATTATTACTGTACTGTTGTTATTAATGGTAAATGGCCTGTATTTATATAGCGCTTTACTAGTCCCTAAGGACCCCAAAGCGCTTTACATATCCACCCATCCACACACACATTCACACACTGGTGATGGCAGCTACATTGTAGCCACAGCCACCCTGGGGCGCACTGACAGAGGCGAGGCTGCCGGACACTGGCGCCACCGGGCCCTCTGACCACCACCAGTAGGCAACGGGTGAAGTGTCTCGCCCAAGAACACAACGACCGAGACTGTCCAAGCCGGGGCTCGAACCGGCAACCTTGCGGTTACAAGGCGAACTCCCAACTCTTGAGCCACGATCGCCCCTGATAGTATTAGTAGTTGTAGTACTGGAGCAACCCAAACAGGAAAAAGTTCAGAATCAGTAAAAACAGCCTGTAGTGGATCAGCCAATCACTGACCACCCCCCCCCCCCCCCCCCCCCCAGTTACCTTGATTAGCAGCGGGTCGGTCAGCATCGAG
>NC_140450.1:210000-322500 GCF_963576455.1 Neolamprologus multifasciatus | reverse complement strand
AATCATTTTAACATTCAGCAGAGCTGATCTTTGCTTGCCAATCCAACCAAGTCAACCTTCAGGACCTCCGGTTGTTCTGCTGCTCGGCCTGCAGGGGGCGGCAGAGAGCCATGCTGCTTTCACAGGCTGTAGGGAATTGGAAACTCCAACAGAAACCAGATTAAAGCAGGATTGAAACAGCGAGCTGAAGCTCGGAACAGGAAGAATGGATGCCTTTGTTTTTCCTGCATTATAAATCAAGCGCTGCTTTCTCTTACAGTCTGATATCTGTCATCAACCTGTGGGAGCCTCATGAATGTCTCTGCCTCCATCACCTGCTGCCCCACAGGACCAACTCAAGTTTTATTAATAGGGCTGTCAGATGTGCACCAACCTGACCTCTGACAACACAGCTGATGGTCCCAACCCCATTAAGAAGGCAAGAAATTTCACCATTGAACCCGTGTGAAAGGCACACCTGTGAGGTGAAACCATGTCAGGTGACTACATCATGAAACTCACTAAAAGAAGAACGAGGGTTTGCAGCGCTGTCAACACAGCAAAGGGTGGAATCTAAAACATAAAACATATTTAGAGTTATCTATCATTTTTTCTTTGCTGCATAACTCCATATATCTTCATATATTTGATGTCTTCAGTTGGTATCTATAATGTAGAAAGTAGCAAAAGTGAAGAAAAACCATGAAATGAGAAGGTGTGTCCAAACTTTGGCTGGCAGTGCAAAGGGGAATTTGTGCTTAAATTGAAATTACATTTTTTTTCTTAAAGAAATGGTTTAGTTCATGTAATTTTTCTATCACGTGTCATTTTCATTGCAAATATTAATCACGGTTAAATTAAATGCAGTTCCAGCTGTAGAGGAGGTCCGCACGAAGTACCGACTGGAACGGACAAGCACGCGAGTACGAACATGCGTACTTGAGTATTAACGCACGGCTCTCATCAATGAAGTCTAACTTTTCCGAGCACTCGTGAACTCAGCAGAGGGATAACGCGTCAGACCGCGCGCAGTGCACGCTCGTCGGAGATCGTCTATTAAAGCAACACGAGCCACTACGTCACAGCGTCACGGACACTGTCCCACTCAAACTGACCCACACAGAAACAGACTGCGCGTGCGCCGGTGTCCCGGTATAGGCTCGGAGTGAGGCCTCTGTCCTCCGAGCTTCGTACGTTCAGCGGGCCTCTGCTCTCATGTCTCCCCGGCTGTTGAGGCTGGTTTCCGGCTCGGACTCTGCGGTTCTCTGACTCCCTGTTCGCGGTGTATTGGTTCTCGGATGGCGGCGATGCTCTGGCTGGGAGCGGCGGCGGCGGTCCTCTGCCTGGTGCCCGGCTCCCTGGGAGGCGCAGGCCGGCTCTACACGGAGGAGGACCCGCTGATGATCCTGAGCAGCGACAGCCTGAAGTCCGCCGTCACTAACTCGTCCTCGGCCTGGCTCATCCAGTTCTTCTCGTCCTGGTGCGGACACTGCATCCAGTACTCCAGCACATGGAAGGCTCTGGCCCAGGACGTGAAAGGTACTGCTGCGAAGATACTCGGTTACCCGTGCGTTCGGGTCAAACCAGACTCTATTCAAAAATCTGCTGTTTACATCGTGTCCGTTAATCGGTGAAAATAGGACCAAATTTTAAGCATAGTCGGAGTGCTTTCCGATGAAGTCAGATCTCTGTACCGATTCGGCGTTAAAACAATTAACAATAAAGTTATCAGTTGTTTATTTTAGCTCATTTTCCTGCTGCTAGCTCGCTCTTGTAAATGTTTTCGGTTGTTCAGGGAAACTTAAATGTAGCGTTTTTTCAATGGGGTTCTGAATGGCGGGGAGACTCCGTGTGTGGACGAGCTGGCACAGGTAAATCATTCAAACTACAGACCGAAGGAAGCGACATCCCGGGATGAAGGTGTGCTAACGATGAGGGCAGCTGGGGACACAGCGTCAGGTGCTAACGGCAGGTAGCCAACAGTGCGAGGGACTCAGGTGTGTCCCTGCTGCGTGGAACAGACTCGGTAACAAAGGTTTAAGGGCTTTAAAGGCTGTCAGTTCAAAGGTCACAGCTAAAAGTTGAAATGATACTGATACTGATCAGTATTTGAGACTCTTGATTTGTGTCTTTGGTTATTGATCAGCGATTGGCTGCACTGATTGGAAGCCAATGAGGGCCACACCAGAGCAGAAGGTGGATGAAGGTAAACACTGATGTTTGTTACTGGAGTCACCAATGCAGACGTGTCCCTGCTGGGCCTCCGGAGCTCCAGGACCCGATGGTGTTTGTACTGAAGCACCTGCGGCTCCTAATCTTTTCCCACCATATCGAACACACACACACACACAGTTTCCATTCACATGTTTGTATACCTGTCCACGTGAGGACCCTCCCTCTGACCGTCACCTGTACGTTTAAAGCGCTCCTGTCCCCTGATCTGGATGTAAAGTGAATTTTGTGGCCTGGGGTTGTTCAGCCCTCCTGAACACTTGGAGGTCTTCAGACTTCTTCTCTGGTGTTTGGTGGAGTATGTGGGCTCTGCAGCAGCTTCTGTCTAACACTCACGAGGTTTCCTCACTTCCTCTTCCTGTTGCGTCCCCTGTGTCACAGCCCCTCCCTGCCACAGAGGCAGCGAGGAGATTTGTTTTTTACTGAGAGTTTAACCAGTTTGTGATGAAACGACCTCGACCTCCCAGCGAGGCCGGGTCACTGCACGTGTGCACAAACATGTTGCTGTGAGGAAGACTACATGAACGTTTCCGTTCCATGAGCAATAATAAGTATTGGAAGCGGTCGTTGTAACAAAGTCAGCTCAGCATCACTGAGTGCGACAGGCGTCACGCTTCATCTACAGCACTGTGCAAAAGTCCTGAGCCGCCCCACATCTCTTTATATTTTGCAGGAGACGCACTGTTGTAGTTTAAGTCTTGAGTAATCTCTGCCCAAGATCTTTGGACTGCTAATAACCAGAATCGTTTCCCAGCATGCTTTGCAGTGTGTCCTAAAAAATGCAATGAAACTGGACTTTCTACAGCAGATGAGCAGCGTGAGTCACGTCCAGTCACAGACATTTGTGTTTGCACATTTCCAGAAAGCGCTGCACATATTTCAAATTTTCCTCTGAAATATAAAGACATGAGGGGCGGCTCAGGACGTTTGCACAGTGCTGTGGATAAACCGGTGAAGGGAGCTGCTTCAAATAGAAGTATCTGACACCTGTGCAGCCCCGTGCTGCAGCACTCACACAGTCCCAAACCGTGTGCAACCAGTCTTGAAACACGCCCTGACTAACACACACACACACACACAGACACACACACAGTGACACACACGCTTCCCTTTAAACCTGCAGAGGTAAATGGTGCCTGCTGCCGCCCTCTGCAGGCTGCAGGGGGTAACTGCACGCTCTCTCTGTGTTACCATCAAAGAGACAAAATAGAAAAATGAAAATCAGAGGAAATCGATGTTTCTGGCACCTGTTTGAACTTTGGCCTGAACGACACACCTGTGGCTGAAACACCTGGACCTCGGTCTGCATTCAGCCTGTTTCTCCCGCCGTCGGTCTGTCTAACCGTCGTGCTGGCGTCCGCGGGGTGAAAAGGGAAGAATGGCGAGTCTGGCACACACTCGTTACTGCTATTCGAAAGTGAGCGAGTGCAGCTCTGATGAATCGCGTCATCGTAACTCATGACGACTCCACACGAGCTCGTCCACCTCCAAACTGGATGGCACCTGTCAGCAGGTTAAAGAAGCTCTGATTCAGTGTGTGTGTGTCTGTGTGTGTCTGTGTGTGTGTGTGTGTGTGTCAGACTGGCAGGATGCCATCAGCGTGGGTGTGTTGGACTGCGCTCAGGAGGAAAACTTTGACGTCTGTAAGGACTACAGCATCAAGTTCTACCCCACCTTCAAGGTACGTCAGCATGTACCTGCTGCAGGTGTGTCGCCCCCTGCAGGGGCTGATGGGTAATAACCACCTCATTTTTCTATCCTCAGTTCTTCTGGGCCCACAGTCCACCATCGGAGCGAGGGACGACCTACAGAGGTGAGACTCACCTGAACGTCCCGCTCACTTCCTTCCTGCCTTCCTTCCTTCCTTCCTTCCTTCCTTAGGACTCGATTAAAAACAAACACAAGAGTCGACCTTTCAAATAAAGACATTTATTTTTGTTTCTGTTGTTAAAAACTGTGACTGTGTGTGCAGGTGCAGACCGGGCGATCCCGTCTGTCCGTCAGCTGATGGTGAACGTCCTGCAGAACCACACTAATCTGGACCGGCCCAACCACTGCCCTCCTTTGGAGCCCTACAGGTACCTGGACCTAAACCTGGACCGGGTCGGAGTCTGTGCCACTGCTAACCTCGCTCTTTATGTTCGTCTGCAGCGCTGCTCAACTGCTGCCTCTGCTGGGTCAAAGGTCAGATCACTACACGGCCATCCTGGTGGAGGAACCGGACTCGTACGTGGGGCGAGAGGTAACCAGAACAGGAAAAAGGAGACTCGCAGATCAGAACGGGAACAGGAAGCGCTGTCCGATAAACCTGCAACACACGGAGACGATTTAGAAAACTCAGCGTAGCTTCCGTTTATATTACAATACAGTCTGTGCGCTCTTATTTTGAAAGTTCAGTCACCACCAACCTGCTGAGGACTTCCTGTCCTGCTTTCCTACACACACTTTGCCCGTCTGTACATCAGTGCATCTGTCTGAGGGATCCCTTCAGCCTGATGTCTCTCTGATGTCCAGCAGGGGGCGACACTGTGAGTTTGAGTTCTCTCAGCTGTGACGTCTATGTTGGAGATGATGGTCCCGTTAGAGTCAGAGGAACAGGAAGCAGGGGAGCATTCAGGGCGGGGCTAGTTACATCCAGGTTATAAAGATGGAGGTGGTACAAATGCCCACCCCAAGAGTGACATCATGGTAGTTATGGCCATCTTTAATATACAGTCTGTGTTCCGTACGGGTGCTGCAGGTGTCGGTTGGTGTCCTCACCTGTACAAACCTGTGTCTCCAGGTGATCCTGGACCTGCTGCAGTATTTGGGTGTGCAGGTGAAGAGAGCGCTGAGCTCTGATCGCCCCCTGGTGGACGCTCTGAAGCTCACTGCCTTCCCTTCCATCTACCTGCTTCATCCCAATGGGACACATGCTCACCTGCACAGGTAAAGTTGAACCCTTGGACAGTAACAGGGGGAGTAACCGATGTTCGATTTTCTGACCGACACCTCCTTCTGCAGCGAGAAGCCGCTGCGTTTCTTCTTCTCCTCCTTGCTGAGGACGTTACCTGGAGTCCAGCGCCGTCTGAAGTCGAGCAGCACCAGTAGTTCCGGTGCGAGCCAGGTGGGGGCGCTGCCGGGCAAACAGACCACAGAACCATGGAGGGACTTTGACAGGTAAGAGTCTCGCTCTGGTCGGGTAGAATGACTCGGACCTCAGATCAGCTGACCTGTACGTCTCTGCAGGTCTAAGGTGTACACGGCCGACCTGGAGACGGCCCTCCACTACCTGCTGAGGGTCGAGCTGGCTACCCATAATACACTGGAGGGGGAGGAGCTAAAGATCTTCAAGGACTTGGTGACTTTAGTGGCAAAGGTAACCACGGCAAGCAGAGCAGCTTTGCATAACTCACAGTTCATAATACTCAGTGCAGCCTGTGCCTGAAACAAGCTGTTTTAGCTCCTCCTCCAAGATGGCGTGATTCTCACGCATGATCAATGAAAGTGTTGCCATGGAGACCTGCCATCGTGTTCATCCTGTTCAGCGTCCCTCTGAGCTGACACGATCACGGCCCCATCTCGTTCATTGAAACTGACGCCTCTCTGTTTGCACCTGTGCAGCTGTATCCAGGTGGCGGCTCCGTGGTGAAGCTAATGGAGACGCTTTCTGATTGGCTGCTCAGCATGCCGCTGCAGCGAATCCCGTACCAGGCCGTCCTGGACCTGGTGGATAACAAGATGAGGGTGAGACACTGAACGTGCTGCGGTCGGTACTCAGGAAACGAGTAATAGATTACACATCAGTCATACAGAGCCTTATGTAGTTACTCACTGGAGAAAGTAACACACTGCTGTTACAGAATGTAATCTGATTACACTAACACTTTACTTTGGTACAGTATTACAGCCGACACACACACAGATGCTGACTTCCTGCTTCCTGTGTAGATCTCAGGTGTGTTCCTAGGGGCGGAGCTTCGTTGGGTGGGTTGCCAGGGGAGTAGGGCGGGGCTTCGAGGCTACCCGTGTTCCCTCTGGACCCTGTTCCATGTTCTGACTGTTCAACATGACGCCAACCCCACCGCACTGGACAACACAGGTACACGTGCACACTCAGGTAGCGTGTGTGTCTGCGTGTGTGCGTGTGTCTGCGTGTGTGTCTGATGTTTGGTGTCAGTCCAACAGTGTGATCGCCCCACAGCTCAGTTTGTGTTCAGTTGTAACTCAAAGGAAAGTTCCAGAACGTTTCAGTGTTTGGGGATCAGAGCTCTGCTCGTCTCGTCTGCAGCGCTGCCTGAAATCAGCCGCTGTGCACGAGCAGAGCAATAAAACCCTCCAGTGACTCTAAACGGACCCGCCTCTGTGATGCAGGTCTGGAGGCTGAGGCGGCGCCGGTGCTGCAGATGATGCGCCGCTACATCCGAACCTTCTTTGGCTGCCGGGAGTGCGGCCAGCACTTCGAGCAGGCAGCAGCGGTCGGCGTGGACAACGTGCAGAACCGAGAGCAGCAGATCCTCTGGCTGTGGCAGCAACACAACAGGGTCAACATGAGGCTGGCAGGTAACACGCAGGCGCGCACGCAGACACACAGACAGGCGCGCACGCAGACAGGCGCGCACGCACGCACAAACACGTGTGCACGCACAAACACGTGTGCACGCACAAACGCGCGCACGCACAAACACGCAGACATTCGCACGTACAGTCTTCATACACACAGGACGCTTGATGAGGATCAGACTTATTGATCAGATTTATTGATGATCGCTGTCATGAACCTTGTTGACCCCCCTCTTCTCCCCCCGCCCCTCCAGGCTCTCTGAGCGACGACCCCCTCTTCCCTAAAGCTCCATGGCCAAGCCCCTCCCTCTGCGCTTCCTGCCACGAGGAGAAAAACGGCGTCCACGTCTGGAACCAGGACAACGTCCTCCGCTTTCTACGACAACACTACGCCGCCTCCAACCTGTCCCCCGAGTACTCCGTGACCCCCCCTCGACTTCCTGCTCCTCCAGTTCCCAAGGAGCACGAAGGAGGCGCGAGGAGCGACTCGGAGAAGAAGTCCTCCACCCAGACTCCTCGTCCAGGACGCCAGGCTGTGAAGGGGGAGGAGAGGAGGGAGGCGGTGGGTGTGGCTGGAGGAGGGGGCGGAGTCTGGCTTCTGGGCTTTAACAGCGTGGACATGAGTCTGTGTGTGGTGCTGTACGTGTGCTCCTGCCTCTTCCTCATGCTCCTCTTCTTCTTCTTCAAAGTGCGATCCAGGAGGTGGAAGCTCCGCTCCTCCCGCCTCCACGTCTGACCCGGTGGGTGGAGCCAGGACCAGAGCTGGTTCTGGTTCAGGGCTGATTTCAGCTGTTTGTCATAGACTGATCGGCGCCTGATCAGATGATGGCAGGAGGTCAAATGTGAGCGGCACAAACAAAGTGATGTCTGAGGAGGCGGAGCTGAACGCTTCCTCTCGCTGGGAACACGAGCGATGACGAACAAGCTCTGTGGCCGAAGACCCACGACCGTGTAACTGACCCCGAGAATTATCTTAAATGTGACAGACTCTGGTCCTTCTGGGGTCGAGCGAGGCCACGACTGGACCAGAGCCGAGGAGTCCGTCCCGACGGAGCCGAGATAAAAACCTGAACCGCAGTCAGCCCTGAACCAAACCACAACCAGCCCTGGTTCTGGATTTACTCACTCGTATGTGGACACCCGTCTGGACTCTCAGGTCTGACTGTATTTATTTTTACCTGTCGAACTCCTCTGGACCCTCTGACCAGGTGTGTGAGACCTGGACAAGCTGCTGTGGGCTGGGGTCATTTCCCAGAATCCCACAGGAGGACCTGAGGGTAGACCCTTAACAGCCTGGACGTGACAGCATCAAAGTGAGTTCACTTTGTGCCAAACCTTTAACCTGCTGACAGAAGACACACCTGTCCTCTCAGGCCCCGCCCACTCCCCACTCCGTGTGTGTGCTGTTGTATGTCTGTGTTTGTGAGGACTTTATAAATTGTAGGCTTTGTGAGGACACCGTAGGAGGGAAACCTGTCCCGATAAACTGATGACTGATTGTAGTTTTGAAGTGATTCGTGTTTATCACTTTAATTTATTTCCTGTAAATAATTCGAACCCCAACGGCCCAGAGTGAGTTTGTTTTCTACTAAACAACCAAAATGACGAAGCACATGTGAAAGCCGTGTTTACCGGTTGTATAAATGTTTGTTTGTTCCAGATTATTTTCTTCAAATAAAATCAAACTGCTGAAACCTGCAGAGGGTCGTTTTTACCCAGAAATGTATTAAACCGTTGTTTCCGTTTGTCAGGGAGTCGTGACTTCATGAAGTCCTTCAATAAGCATAAAGAACTACAGGGTGGGCCATTTATATGGATGTGCAAACTCCTCAAGATGGGTGGTGACCATGGTGGCCATTTAGAAGTCGGCCATCTTGGATACAACTTTTGTTTTTCAATAGGAAGAGGGTCATGTGACACATCAAACTTATTGGTAATGTCACAAGAAAAACAATGGTGTGCTTGGTTTCAACGTAACTTTATTCTTTCATGAGTTATTTTTTCTGACCACTTATAAAATGTGTTCAATGTGCTGCCCATTGTGTTGGATTGTCAATGCAACCCTCTTCTCCCACTCTTCACACACTGATAGCAACACCGCAGGAGAAATGCCAGCACAGGCATCCAGGATCCATAGTTTCAGGTGCTGCACATCTCGTATCTTCACACCATAGACAATTGCCTTCAGATGACCCCAAAGATAAAAGTCTAAGGGGGTCAGATCGGGAGACCTTGGGGGCCATTCAACTGGCCCACGACGACCAATCCACTTTCCAGGAAACTGTTCATCTAGGAATGCTCGGACCTGCACCCATAATGTGGTGGTGCACCATCTTGCTGGAAAACTCAGGGAACGTGCCAGCTTCAGTGCATAAAGAGGGAAACACATCATCATGTAGCAATTTCAAATATCCAGTGGCCTTGAGGTTTCCATTGATGAAGAACGGACCCACTATCGTTGTACCCCATATACCACACCAAACCATCACTTTTGTTGGTCCAACAGTCTTGGAGGATCCATCCAATGTGGGTTAGTGTCAGACCAATAGCGGTGGTTTTGTTTGTTTCACCATTCACATAAAAGTTTGCCTCATCACTGAACAAAATCTTCTGTGTGAACTGAGGGTCCTGTTCCAATTTTTGTTTTGCCCATTCTGCAAATTCTGTGCCGATCTGGGTCATTGAGATGCTGCAGTAGCTGGAGTTTGTAAGGGTGCCATTTGTGAGTAGCTAATATCCGCCGAAGGGATGTTCGACTAATGCCACTCTCCAGTGACATGCGGCGAGTGCTACGCTGTGGGCTCTTGCTGAATGAAGCTAGGACAGCCACTGATGTTTCTTCATTAGTGACAGTTTTCTTGCGTCCACATTTTGTCTCGGTGAACAGTGACCAGACCACCACCACGACGGTCCAAACGCGGAGTCCCGATGAAGCGACAGCCGACCGGGCAGAGCTCATTAAGGTGGATACATTCATCAGAAACATGAAGTCCAGACTATTACTGCTAAAAAAGTCATTCAGTACAAATGATTTGTTGGCTATGGAGCGAGCGTTCAGGAGAGCGATCTGAAGCGGAGGTGACAGGCTGACGTCATCAACAGCTGATTGATGGGGAATTGACAGCAGACACCTGGAATGAGGACGTAGTCTCCCGGTACCTCTAGCTGTGGAACTGTGGTCTTATAAATTGATAGGCCAAAGTGAAAACATCCCGCATCTCCAGACAAGACGCCGATCCAGGTAATCGTTCTGTTCGCCCGTGATGAAAAGCCGGGTAGGTGGTAACCGATCGGCCTTATCCGCGTCCTGGAGGGGAACCGGTACCAAATACCGGAGACGGTAGAAATCCCCTCTGTCGGGCGCGTCTCCTTTTAGCCTGGACACCAGACCTACAGCCCTTTCTAGACGACCTCCTTAACCTTGTTTTTGCTCCTGGGTTATTGTTTGGAGCTAAGAACAGGTACCGGTAGTCGGGAGAGGGAGGAGGGCAGACAAACGGCGGAGGGAAAGCCTGGTGGTAGCTCTGCCCGCTGTCAAAGGTTTTTCCCATACATATTTTGATACTCAACAATGTATGTGAACTGTAGATCCGAGTAGCAATTAGACCTTCATGATATATCACAGATGAGATGACAAGATAAAAAACAACATACTGAAGCAGTCGACAAAAACACGGAGCAGCAACAGCGGCCAAGCCGAACACAGGCGCCATGTTGCAAGCCTTCCCAAACTTAGTTGGGGCTTCATCACTTCACAGTGGCATCTGTAATACGAACATTCAGACTAGAAAGCAGGTCTGTCTTCACCTCTCTACCTTCTACTCAGATGGTTTTCATAGCACTGCTCTACAGTATATCACCATATCAAGTGTACAGCGTATTGCAGGGTGCTAATGCTCCTTTCGCAGCCAAAGTGGTAGTTTCTGTGAAACGTACCATGATTACTTATATTGAAGTACAGTGTTGTACAGTGGATGATACAGTATATACAGTAAAGTACTGTAAGAAAAATAAGCAAAGCGATGACAGTATGTGGTTGTATTTCTCTAGAATGACTCGAAGACCTTCTGGGGCAGGACGCCAACGCCTGTTCACACAACAGCAGGAACTTGTCGTTGTGGACCTAGTGAGGGCAGACAATGCCATCCGTCTCCACCAGCTAAGAAAGCAAATACTTGCAGACAGGCAAGTGTTCAACAACATAAACCATGTGAGCATCACCACCATCAGATGCATCTTGGGAAAACACAGCATCACCATGAAGCAGCTCTACAGAGTCCCATTGAGAGGAACAGTGACAGGTCAAAGGACTTCGAGCTGAATATGTGCAGGTAAGTGTAACTGTCCTTTACATGGACAATACAGTATTGCTGAAATCCAGTAGCTGAATATGTACCATATCAGTACCACATGGATCCATCCTGAGAGCTGCACAGGTACCTGTGTGATGGGTGATGGTCCTGTATGTGCAGCACTGTAGTGCAGTAATATGTTCTCTTTGTTTTACAAAGAATCTTGGCAATGGATGGAGCTGCACGGCCTCATGAATTCATTTTCATTGATGAAGCTGGATTCGACCTGTGCAAAACAAGACGACGGGGTCGTAATGTAATTGGCCAAAGGGCAATTGTGCCCGTCCCAGGGCAGCGCGGGGGAAATATCACATGTGTGCCGCCATAAGCCTTCGAGGGCTTCTGCATCATCATGCAAAACTAGGTCCATACAACAGCCAACATATACTCACATTTCTAGATGCTCTCCATGATATTGTTGTACAGAACAGACCAGCTCAGCCCAGGTTTGTGGTGATATGGGATAATGTCAGTTTCCATCGGGCTGCTCTGGGCCAGGCCTGGTTCTCCAACCACAACCAACTTGAAATGGTATACTTGCCCCCTTACTCACCATTTTTAAACCCTATACAGGAATTTTTTTCGGCTTGGAGATGGCGTGTATATGACCACCAACCACATGCCCGCATGCCTCTTCTGCAGGCAATGTAACAGGCCTGCGGCGACATTCAGGTGACAGCAATCCATGGATGGTTTGGACATGCAAGAGGATATTTTCCCCGGTGCCCAGCGGGAGAAGACACTGCTTGCGATGTCGATGAGGTCCTGTGGCCAGACCCCAACAGACGGCGGGATCCATGAGCCCACGTATGCACAATTGTCATGATTTTTTGTGTTTACAGTATAGTGTTTTTTTCTATTACTGTTTTTTTTTTTTTTTTTTGCTTTATCTGAATTCATGGTACTGCAATGTACAATATTGAGTAGGCCTATTTGCTTTTTTGGTTGTTTGTGTCTCCTGAAAATATGCCTTCTGAATAAACAATGAAAATCAAAGGCTGCAGTGTTTTATATAAAGTAGACTAGTGTGTTCACCCTGATCTGTAAGTGTTTGCATATGATGCAAGTATGTGTCATTTTGTCAACAGAGTTACATTTTGACAAAGGAATGTTAGGTTTTGACAGCAGAGTTTCAATTTGGCACAGATGTGAATGGTATTTCCCAGTGTTGTGTCATGTTTACTTGTGTTTAGAGTTTTGGCACAATGAGCGAAGTTTTGCAAAATGTGTTCAAGCAACGGGCAAAAACTGTAATGACTAACCTCTTATTGTGGATGGATTATCTCAGTTGTTCTCCTGACTGAAGTTTGGTCCGTTTACAGCATCCTGCCATGTGATTGCATTTGTCTCTAACCATCAGGAACCCTCACGTTAACTTTTATCGAGCTTCACTGTGCTAATGTTATGCTAACATAGCTGTGTAGCTAGCGATCACGTTGCACATCATTATATAGCAGCTAGCCCAACTTCAGTAACCCTGCAAACGTCACTGCTGTTTAGTTTTCTGTCTTCATTTATGTTGGAAGTGACAGCAGAGCTGTACGCTTGAATTTTTTCAGAAATCACTCAGTCAGAACATATCATGTTTAGGTAACTAGCGAA
Organism: Neolamprologus multifasciatus; assembly: GCF_963576455.1. Lineage (NCBI taxonomy): Eukaryota > Metazoa > Chordata > Actinopteri > Cichliformes > Cichlidae > Neolamprologus > Neolamprologus multifasciatus. Next base: position 309,793 of record NC_140450.1, on the reverse strand, counting down.
ACTAGCGAGCTAACTTCCTGCTAACGTCTAACTCTGTTAAATTAAACTCTGTTAAACTTCTGTTTTCATGGATGCCTGGATGTTAAACTTCACAGTTACACCTGGTAAAGCAGCAACGCTGATCGTTTTATCAAATATGAAAGAATTTAGACAGTTTTTAATCTCAGTGATGCTGCAGTGTTCGTTTGGCTTTGGGACCTGAAGCTGGCGGAGTTTAGGACCCAGATTCCTCCCAGATTTACGAGCACCTTAGTCTGACAAATACAGCAATAACGACGGCCGCTAGCATGTTGTACAAAAAAATGTGCTTTGTTGTGTATCTGACGGACAAACACCAAACCAGTTCCACATCACTGAAGTTGCAGCATTTTTACAAACCAATTCTGGTTCATCTGTTTCCCCCTTCTCATTCTCTGTTACCGCCATGCTTTTTCGGCCACGTGCGCAGGCGCATTTTACCCCTATTCTATCACGATATTTCATTTTTTATTGTTGCCTAACATTGCACCGGTATTACCGTGAACGGTATAATATGGCCCAGCCCTAGTGACACATTGGTGTCGGACACAGTGAGGTGTTAGAGACATGCTGCTTGTGAGCAGAGCTGTTACAGAGCTGGAGACACTGAGAACAAGCAGATGGAGTTTTTCTAAGAACTGCAGCACAAAGATGAGACCCTTGACCAATGCTGGAGACCACAGAGTCTGTACGTCAGCAGGTAGCAGGCCCACTCACCTGACCCTGAAGGTGACCCTTTGTAGGGCTGAGGACCAAACAATGTCCTCACAGTGCAGGAAAGTCCTCAGCAGGACAGATTTCAACCACAATATGTCTACATAAACACAGAAAGACATGAACAAACACACGCACACACACAGAGCTACTGTACGAATCCTTATTTAGCCTTAGCACCCCCTCCTCTTCCTCCTCCCCTTCCCTCACACATTCAGCATCCACCCACCCATTAAACACAGACACCAGGCCTGTCTGTCTCTCTACAGTAGCTGTCTCTCTCTCGTGTTAGAAACTGTAAGTGTTGATGGAAGCTGAGGCTGCAAAACTGCTGCTTTGTGTTTGTGTGTGCTGGTGTGACTATCGCTGTGAGGACCAAGCACGGCTGTTTCACCATCAGAGCGAGGACCCTTCGGCCTCTGTGTGTCACGCTCCTTTAAAGGACTGTGTGGTTGTTCAAACTTTGTTTGGGGGTCAGGATCAGGGGCTGTGGGTGGCTGTACATACAGCAGATGTCCTCACAGAGACAGCGATATAAGCGTGTGTGTGTCAGCCTGGCACACAGTCGCAGTATGCACGCTATGTACTCGGCATGCCAACTCAGCCTCAGCACTGCAATGCAGCGCTGTGCATTTGGCCAAGTCATGCCACACACACACACACACACACTGACACACACACACTGTGCAGTGATGTGTGTGTGACAGTGTGTGTGACAGCCTACATGTGTGTTTTTAGCGAGTTTCATGAGTAATGTTCAACCTTGCAGCGTGTTCTATGTAATGCATGCTCGCCCGCCCCTCTCTCTCTCGTCCTCTGCAGGGCAGTTAGCCGCATTAGCTCCCTCGCTGTCCTCAGATGACTCCTCCTCCTCCTCCTCGGCTGTCTGCTGTGTCTCTGCCTCCCTCTCCTCCCTCCCCCCCTCCTGTGACACACCAGACGATGCGTTGACTGAGCGCAGGAGAAGAAGAAAACCTCTCCCAGCCAGCCGTCCTGCCTGCTGCATGGAGGAGAAGCAGAGGAGGAAGAGGAGCAGAGAGGAGGTAAGGAGGTGTCTCTCTGTCTGACATCCGTCCTCCTCTGGCTGTCTCTCTGCTGTCTGTCTGTCCCGGCACTCTGAAACTGTCTGTTTAACCTGTCTGTCTGTCGCTCTGTCAAACTCTGTTCCTCACTCTGAGCTGTCTGTCTGTCTGCTGCTCCGTAAACAACAAAAACACTGAGCTCAACTCTGAGACTCACCTGGAGTCAGCAGACTGTCCCGAACTCTGCCGGACTACAGGGGACCGTGCAGAACTCGGCTGGGTGGTGTCAGACTGTCCTGAGCTCCAGTCCACTGGGGACGATTGTGCTGGACTGCAGGTGACTGTCCTGAGCTGTAGAGGACTGTAGAGGACCCTGCAGGGTTGTAGTGAGCCGTAGAGTGCTTGGCTGGACTTCAGCACAATAGTCTGAACTGTAGTGGTCTGCAGAGGATTTGGTTGACTTTAGCAGAGTATAGAGGAGTCTGCTGGATTGTAGATGACTGTAGTGGACATTAGTGGACTGTACTGGACCCTGCTGGGTTGTAGTGGGGTGCGGTGGACTTGGTTGGACGGTAGGGGACTCTGTTGGGCTTTGGTAGACTGTCCTAAAAGGTAGTGGACTATAATGCACTGTGTGGGATTCTGATAGACTACAGGAGAACCTCCTTGACGATGGATTGCAGAGGACTCTTCTGGACTTTAGCAGACTATACTGAACTGAAGTGGTCTGTAAAGGACTTGGTTGGACTGTAGTTGACTCTCATGCACCATAGGGGCCGGTTCTGGACTACAGTGCTGGATTCTACATGACTATAGTGGACCATAGTGGCTGTACAAGGATCTGCTGGACTGTAGCACTGCAGAGGACTCTGTTGGACTTGAGCAGACTATGCTGGGCTGTTTGAACTGTAGTGGAGTTTGCTGGACTTTAGCTGAGTGTGTTGGACTATACTGGACCACAGGTCTGGGTCCATGTCTCTGTTTATAGTGAGTTCATGGATGATTATGTCAGTTACACAGAGTTCTGCTCCCTGAGTTTAGTCTTTCAGGCAAAATCATGCAGGAGAAGCTTTGAAAGCCCCTCATTGGACACAGACGTTCTTGTCTTTAAGAACTCAAACGTCATCGTGTTATCACGTGAAAATAAAACCCTCCGAAACACAAGGTGTCACCGTGAGGTTGTCCCAGCACTGACACGCATTCAGTTTTAAATCTCTGCAGCAGCGTGGAGCTTTCTGTGGAGATGATATTAGACACCATCATGTTTAGCCTGGAGGACAGCAGACACTTTGAGCTGGAACATAAAGAACATCAGCTTTTCTCTCACTAAAGGACAAACACTGCTTCAGGAGTAGGGATGGGTACTGATGAGATTTTCACGATTCTGATTCCATTTTCGATTCTGTTTAACGATTCAATTCTTTATCGATTCTTTTTAAAAAGGAGAACACTAAGGTCGTTAGCTTAGAACTTTGTTTTATATCTTCTCTTTGAACAAGAGAGAAATTTAGGAGTAACATGGCCTTACAAACCCAACAGTGAGATCTTAAGAGATCCACAGCCTACGGCTCTTCAATGGGGCGTCACTGGGTCCCAGGAAAAAAATTGTAAATGTAAAATAATAAAATAAATATTCTTCTGTAGCAATAACAAAGTATAGGTGCAAGCCTTTGACCACAAACTGAGTCACTGCTCGGTGACATTCATCTATCCTGGCCTGAAAGGAGACGCTACGGTAGACTGCAGCGAGAACTGCCAGCATCTGAGCCAGACTCTGTCTCTCATCATGGTCACCTAAACGCACAGTAATGGCAGGTTTGTAATAAGGCAGATCGCACTAACATAATCTGCACTGTTAGTTGATTATTTACCTGCATTAACGGGAGAGGACGTGCAAACGTTACCGCTGCTGTTGGGTTGAGATTCACGAGTCCGGAATTAAAAACACTACGTTCATTTAAGGTCATCGCGTGTTTTGTGAGCAAATGCTTTTACATATTCGTAGTGTTTCCTCCCTTAAATGAAATATCTACTTTGCAAGTATTGCAAGTTGCCCTGTTGTCATCCGTTCTCGTAAAGTATGAACTTTTGAGCGTTTGAGCCGCTTAGGCGCCGTGTTTCCTGCCAGGTAAATGACGCTCCGCAACGTGGACAACAATTCCAAGGAATTGTTAACAGTGGGAACCGGTTCTCAACAAGAACCGGGTTTCGATTCCCATCCCTACTCAGGATCTTCAATTCAGTTCATATAGAGCCAGTTCATAACAACAGTCGGCTCAAGGTGACGTCTCAAAGCTACAATTCAGAGTAACAAGTTACATTGTTTCTCTGTATTCCCAACATTTTTGGAAAGCTGAGAAACAAAAACAATTTAGAACAAACTTTAAATTAATAAGTTTATTAAATGATCTCTGACTTGACCAAAGTCTGGTTAGTGGCATGAGTGTTTTTACCATTTAGCCTAAAACGTTACACCAAAGGAAACACGTGAGGAAACTCTGACAGATGCTGAACACATCTGATTGTGCACATTTCATTCATGCACTAAACAAATGTTCCCATCTTTTTGTTAAAATCGGTACAATTTTAAAGGTTTCATACAGGGCGGTGTCATCTGCATATACACACACCATCCATTCTTTAACAACAACAGTGGACCTGGTACTGATCCCTGTGGAACACCTTCAGCTGAAAGTCAGCTGCAGTTTGAATGAAATATGTAAATATAGTTTCTTAAATATAGAATCTTACTGACGGCTTGAGTCACAGCGGTCCCTCGTTTATTGCAGGAGTTACGTTCTAAAAATAACCCGCAATAGGTGAAGTAGCAGCTTTATGTTTTACAATGATTATAGATGTTTTAAGGCTGTAAAACCTCACTACACACTTTATACACTTTTCTCAGACAGGCATGAACACTTTCACACATTTCTCTCTTGTTTAAACTCTCACAAAGTTCAGACCTTAGTAGAAAAATAAGTCGAGTATTATAGGATGAAACCGAAGATCAAACCCTGTTTTCAGGTCCAGAACATTTAAATAGAGCAGCTGTCAGAGAATTCAACATCAATGGATCGATGGTACGGAAGTAGAGGAAGCAAGAAGAAAGAGTAAAGTTTGACTGTTTTGTTTCGCCTAATGTGCCTTATAGTCCGAAAAATACGGTAACTTTTAACTTCCTTTAGCATTAAGCAGAAGTCCAACTTCCTGTGCGATGGTGAGCGTCTTCCTCTGCGTGCTCCCACAGGAGCCTCTGACGGTGCAAAATGTTTCATCGACATCGTTGTGTTTGCTGGGGAGAAAACTTACAGTACAGCAATTCAGAGTCACGCTGCTAGGATCGAAGATTTATGTAAATTTCACGAGCTGAACGCTGGACTGTACAGGAGACACAGCATGGAGGAGACTGGCAGTGGTCTGCAGCCAATCAGGATGCAGAACACAATGCGCTGTAAGAAAAACAAAACAAAAAGCAAAGTTGCACAAAAAAAATCTGGTGAAGCGCGTTGTAGCGAGGGACCAGTGCACTTCACGGTTGAAGGTTTGGCAGTAAATACATTTGGAAGGATTAACAACCTCTGGCAGCTCATGGCCATCACACCAGCAGAGAGGCTGGATTTGCTTTTCACCGACTCGTTCGTGTAATTTAATCTAATGAATTTATTTCCAAATTAAGTGTTTTCCAACTAATGAAGAGATATGAGACAAGTTCAGGCAACAAACAAGAAAAAAGAGGAAAACAGGGAGTAACAAATGCTGGAGCTGCGAAGCTGTTTCATTAGTTCAGATTCATTCAGAACAGCAGAAGTTTGATTTTGGAATAACAAAGGACGTCTGTAGATGGAAAGTCATATACAGTCTGAACAAAGATGCAGCTATTCAAACAGCGCGTCCCTCCTCTCAGCCCACCTGCCGTAGCTTTGCCCACACGTTGGCGTCACTTTACTGTAAATGCAGCGTTTCTGATTCGTGCTCAAAGATGAAGGTAAACCCTTAAAACGAAACAGGAAAGATAAAACCCTGCGTGGCTTCACAGCTGCCTTACATGACCTGATCACATTTGTCAGTAATGATATGTCATCCTCTCTGAATCATTTGGTTCAGAAACAACAGCCCTCTGATGGAGACGCGCTCAGCACGCCGTCCGCACTGTGGCTCCTCCTCCCGGCGTGCCGAGGTGCCTCACCTCAAATATTTCTGACCGAACCCTCTTGTGAGACGCCAGCTGAAGCGGTCGCGATGCCCCTCGTCCGTCGACCCGGCTCGATGACTCACCCGTGAATGTGTTTGTGAGCCTCAGACTTTCGCTCAGTGTTTTTGACGCTGATGCGTCAGACTGAACGCTGCCTCCTGATCACATGACTCTCAGCAAACACCTCTGTCTGCACCTCACCTGTTTATTTACCCACACCTCCACGTCACAGACAAACAGCTTTGAGCCTGACCTGGAGATCCAACCACTCAACAGACAGTGTGCAAAAACGTTCACTTTCTTCTGATTGATCAACTTCCGGAAGCTTGCCGAGGGGCAGCTGCGAGATGTAACCTCGTCACTTGGCAGCCGTCATAAGTGCATCTTATTTTGAAATGATATCTAAACGCAGCTTCATTGAAAAGGTCGCGAGACAAAGACACAGAATCATCAGAAACCAACCACAGTGTGGCTTTCTGAGATGATGTCACTTTGGCGTTATTAGTCGTGTCACTCTCTGATCACCTGATGACGCCACAGTGACATCATAATACAAAAACTGTATTTTCAAGCTTCAGCGTCACCATGTTGTTTTTTCAATCCAGAGGTGACCACATCTGGGTGACAGAGCAGAGTGGTCAGTGATGATGCCGGCAACATCCAATCAAAATCCTCAAATTTCTCTAAACTGAAGCTCCGCCTTCTTAATAAAGGTGAAGAGCTCAATTTTTAGCCATATTGAATTTGAATATTGAACACTTTGACTATACAAAATAAAAGTTCTTTACACTGAAGTCAAAGACTCTTCGAACGCCTCGGCTCCTCTCTGCAAACGTCATTTAAAGGTCTGACGACTCGTCTGAATCTTACCTGATAATAAAGCTTCATGAACTGACACCTGTGGTCAGTTTTTCTCTCTGCACTCAGACTTACAATGAAAACAAAACTGAAGGAATATTTATCTCCAACGTGCTTTTTAAACGGACTCGATGAAACGGCTGTTCGATGCGTTTAATGGGTTTAAATAAAGTTCTCTCAGGTTTGAATGTTGATGTTTGTGACGCCGTGTGTTTGAGCGCGCTCAGTGTTTTTGTTTGTTGGACTCTAGAGGCGCGCCGCAGGTTTGAGGTTTTGCTGTTGCCGTGTCGGCGAGCAGGCGTGGGTTAAACGTGGCCACGCGAGACGCCGTGAGGGTTTGACCTCTCCTCCTTTTGTCTCCCTCTCTTCAGCTGTTTCTCTGGACCGAGCTGATCTGCATCTTAATGATTGACCACCTCCTTCTCAACCTGAACCCCCCGCCTCCTTGCTGACCTTTGACCTCACTGTTTGTTCTGCACCAGCATTATGGACCTCAGACTTTTTGGAGGAACTTTCTGCAGCATCCCCGACACCTAAACGCCCCGCTGTCTGCATCCGTCAGCCCAGCTCTGGCTCATCAGGACCGTCATCAAACCGCCGTCCACTTCCCGTTGCGACCTCAGCGAGCCGACGGCCACCACCATGTCGGAGGGGCTGCTGCAGGTGGAGATCCCCGACTTCGGCAGCAGCGTGTTGGGCAGCCTGAACGAGCAGCGGCTGCTGGGACACTACTGCGACGTCTCCATCCTGGTGCAGGGTCAGGCCTTCAAGGCGCACCGGGCGGTCCTCGCTGCCTCCTCGCTCTACTTCAGAGACCTGTTCAGCTCTGCGGCCGACTCCTCCTCCTCTTCCTCCGACTCCTCCTCCCAGGCGGTGTTCGAGCTCCCGTCCTCAGTGACGCCGACGTGTTTCCAGCAGATTCTGTCCTTCTGCTACACGGGGCGCCTCAGCATGGCGGCCAGCGAGCAGCTGGTGCTCATGTACACCGCCGGGTACCTGCAGATCCAGAACATTGTGGAGCGCGGTATGGAGCTGATGATGATGAAGGCTTCCTCTGCCTCCTCACCGCTCTGCTGTGACTCACAGGTGGGTCTAAACAGAGGTTAGTGGGAAACAGCAGCATCTAGTGGACGTCAGGAGAACTGCAGCTGCCACAGGAGACTGTTTGTGTGTTTTTCTTCTCTTTGTAACTGTATTTAAACGTTGGTGTTTACAGACAACCTCAGCAGACGAGCTCGGGGGCTTTGACACTCAGACGGCCCAGCAGCAGCAGCAGCACGGCGCCCCCCAGCTGCAGGAAGTGAGTCCAGACCAGCCGGCGTTGAGCCCCGAGGAGCTGCTGCTCGCCGTCAGCAGGATCAAACAGGAGCGAGCTGACACGCCTCCTGCGGAGGAGGCCGGAGGAGCAGCAGGAACAGGAGGAGAGGAGACCAGGTGAGGAAATGTTTTCTCAGTGTTGGAAAGATTATTCCAAACCGAGTCAGAGACGTCCCAGTCCAGACGCAGCAGCACCGCCCACCTGTTCAGTAACCAGACAAGAAAGAACAAATGATGCTTTATGTGTGTGTCATACATGACGTGTTTATCTCATATCACACGCTCATTTAACGTCTGCGTGGAGGACTGCAGGAAGTCTTCAGGGAGAATTCCCACACATGCTTTCCAGGCCCCTCTCACCTCGGATGGGACGACTTCCTGCTGACCTGAGCTGTGGATCCAACACATCGCTGTAATGGCAGCAATGGGGGAGACAGTGTGGCACAAACACACCCACTTCATTCAGGAGATGACGGGGGGGAGGGTCTACTTTGTGAATGATGAGTCGATGACCAATGAGGGTGCAGGGTCACAAAGTGGATAGATCTTTGATATTGTCAGGTTTTGCCTGACTAACCCTACGTATGAAGTTTGATATTGTGTATGAGGCGACCTTTGTACCTGTGACTGATCCCTGAGATTTGAATCCCAGATAAATGGATCCCACCCTCAGCTGTGGACGAGTGCTTGGACCTTGATGAAGGTTTGTGATGTCATCTTCTCCTGCTGGTTCTCTCCTCAGAGTGGACATCGCAGCAGAGCTCCAGTCCTCCAGGAGCACGGCTTTGTGTTACCTGAGTGCAGGTGGAGGGCTGGTTCCGGGTCTGCAGTCCTACCTGCTGGCAGGCGGGGGTCGCTCCAGTCCAGGAGGATCCAGCCTCCCCACAGACTCTCCCCCATCCCACCCACCCACCGAGGAAGAGCTGGAGGAAGATTACTACAGCAACGCTGTACACCCCGGACTCTATCAGCACATCTACGGACACCCCGGAAACCCCTACAGTGAGTATTTATCCACCACCCAAATCAATATCAATTATACATCACAAAATAACAAGAACAGTTCCTCACGGTTCTTTATATTGTAGGGTAAGCAGCCTATAATAATGCAGAGAAACCCCAACAATCACATGACCCCCTATGAGCCAGCAGTTGGTGACAGTGGGTCATCCCTGCGACAGACTGGGATAGGCTCCAGCCCTGCGCCACCCTGAGAGGAATGGATGGATGCAGTAAAACGTTGGAGTTCAGTTTAATACCTCCTGTAAAACAAAAAGGCAGTCATTGATAACAGAAGTCACACGGCCACTTCCTTTGAAAAATATGCGAAACATTTTCTTTTTTATTCAAATAGCATCCTGTAAACAGGGGCTCCGGTTACCCAATTCTGCTGTTTCCAAGGATACGTTTGCTGCCCTGAACTGATTCAAGCAGGTCTGCAGTTCATCTTTGGTCACTTCTGACCATTTCAAAGTGATTAGAGAGAACCCCCCTACAAAAGCATTTGAGCCAGCCACGCTGAGGAGAAATGACACATGCTAAATAAGTTGTTGTCTTGAGTTAGCGGGGCCTACGCTACCTTCTGCACCGGCTACAGGGGCCTGGCTAGCTACAGGTGTTTCAAGGGTGCCGGAGTCTCCAGAGCTCCAGACAGGCTGCATTTATTACAAGTATCATTACTGCTAAAGGAGGCTGAGGAGTAACTGAACAAAATGCAGGAGGAACGGGTGAAGAGGCCATGTTAGCGAGTCAGCTACAAGCTAAGCTAAGCTAGCAAATCCTTAAAGACACAGTGAGTTTGGCCGAGCAGCGAAGACACACAGGACACAGGAGAAATGTCTCCAGAGTGGGATTTTTTTATTTTACCCCCTAAAAAGTTTAAAAAGACAAAGTTCAAAATATAATTAATGGGCCCGTAAAAGAGGTCAGCTAAATATAACTATACTGAAAAAGCGACCTACAGAAACGTAACTACCCAAACAAAGGAGACACAACTTAACTCACAAACTGACCTAAACACAAACACACAGCAGGCTAACCGTTTACACACAACAGGGGAAACAGAACAAACACCAATACTAACAAGACACAAAACAACACTAAACCTAAAACAGTCGTGTTGCTGACAAGCACATGGGTGGCCCCGCTGGTCACATCTTTACCCAGACAGGAAACACCTCCCCGAACCAGGTAACTCAAAGAAACAAAAACATAATTAACATAAAAGAATATATTTAAAAACCCCACACAGTGCTAATATGTGCACTTTATAATATCACTGTTAGGCTTAAGTTTAGAAATGAATGATATGAATACCTGCATAATGTTTACCTGCAAACCAGACTGATGAGGTGAGTGTGTGGACGGATTTCAGCCATCACACAGTCACTGACAGGATGATGTGTGTGTGAATATGTGACGATTACACTATGAAGTAAGACGTTAGAGGGGGTTCAGGTTTTGGGTCCTTTTGTCCTGTTACCATGGTGACTATGTAAACGTCATCCTGTGGGTTCTCCGCCTTTTTGCTCGTTTTCTATGTTTTTAATGTCCCTTCATTGACTCCCCAACAGGACTTGTTAACGTTCAGCTCATACAGGCCCCACTGATGTCACATGTTAACTCAAACAGGTGAGTTTTGGTCATTTTACTTCCTGGGATTCCTGACACTCGCTCCCCTCCCTGTTTCTCATTGGTTCAGTCCAAGAGAAGATGGAGATGCTCCCCCTCCCATTGGCTAATGAGCGTCGGCCCTGCGTGCTGGTTGGTCGGGACAACATGGCACTTCCCGCCAGTCTGATCAGTCAGATTGGGTATCGGTGCCACCCGTCACTCTACACCGAGGGAGACCCAGGAGAGAAGGTGGAGCTGGTGGCAGGTAGGACAACACCTGTCCAACTGTATCTCAGACACCTGTAACCCAGCGTCATGTGACACACGCTCCCCTCTGTGTTTGTGTGTTCAGGTTCAGGTGTGTTCATGACCCGAGGTCAGCTGATGAACTGTCACCTGTGTGCTGGAGTCAAACATAAGGTGCTGCTCAGGAGGCTGCTAGCAACCTTCTTTGACAGGTGAGCTCTTACCTGGGTGAGTCACATGGATGCAGCAGCTTAGTTTAAAGAAAACATAAAGGTTGTGGTGCCTTGTGGCTGGTTTAACTAAACCAGGATTAGGAACTAAAGGTAAGTTTGTTGAATCCAAGTATTTGATTTTCCTGTTAAAGTTTAAAGAATCAAACATTTATTTTTTCTGTTTTTAGGTACCTTACATATCTGATGAAAGTTTTAAAAGTATTGCTACAAACATGAGATTACTTTGAGTTGCTGGTGTTTCCTCAGCACAGGTGGACAGAAGTGTTTATGAAGTCATTGATGAGCTGATGCTACGCGGGGATTTCCTGATGTTTTACTTTATGCATCAAGCAAAAATCAAATTCTATGCAACAGTCTCTGACTGGAAGAAATGTGTTTAACATTTAAACTAGGGCTGGGCGATATGGCCTAAAATTCATATCGCGATATAATTTGAAGCACGTGCAGTAACGATATATATCACGATATATTCTTTTCTTCTGTATAACGTGTTTTCCACACTTAAAATCCTTTAATTTTCTCAAAAATCGAGAGTGTGCCTTATGTATGAATTCTGGTTGTGCTTACTGACCTCGAACCGATTTTGGCAGAAATCTGTTAAAAAATGTTTTAGTCTAACTTTGGTAAGCCGCACTGTTTGATGGATCGTCAGAGCATTACGGCTGCCGTAGTGAGGAGCTTCACGGAGGAATCTGGGTCCTAAACTCCGTCTATTTCAGGTCCCAAAGTCAAACGAACACTAAGAGTTAAAAACGGTCTAAATTCTTTAATCTTTAATAAAATCATCAGCGTTGCTGCTTTATCGGGTGTAACAATTAAGTTTAACATCCATGAAAACAGAATTTATTAAATTTAACAGAGTTCGAAGTTAGCAGGAAGTTAGCTCGCTAGCTTCCACCTAAACATTTCATACCATGTTCTGACTGAGAGATTTCTGAAACTAATTCAATCGTACAGCTCTGCTATCACTTCCAACATAAATGAAGACAGAAAACTAAACAGCAGTGACGTTTGTAGGGTTACTGAAGTTGGGCTAGCTGGTAGATAATGTTGTGCTACGTGATTGCTAGCGACACAGCTATGTTAGCATAACATTAGCACAGTGAAGCTGGAGGATGAACGGGAACTTTGTTTCACTCGATAAAAGTTAACGTGAGGGATTCTGGTGGTCAGGGACAAATGCAATCACATAGCAGGATGCTGTACACGGGCCAAACTTCAGTCAGGAGAACAACTGAGATTATTCATCCACAATACGAGGTTAGTTATTAATATACTGCAACAACATGGGAACAGAGCAGCTGGAGAGAATTCAACATTAATGAATCAATGTTACTGAAGTGGAGGAAGCGCAGTTTTTGGCTTTCCTCATATTTCAAAAGTGCTTCATCTCTTTACTGTGACTGTCACCATAATTTGCAGATGATGATGGTTTTAGCCGCTGCGATGCTTTCGACCAAAACAGGCGCATCTTGATGACATCATCAACATGCGCTATCGCGATAGAGCGGTATAGTCAAAATCTCTATCGTTGGCCAAATTTATATCGTTTCTATCGTATATCGTTTCTATCGCCCACCCCTAGTTTAAACCTATGTTCTGCATATTCCAGCATATAAAATAAAATGTCAGGTTCAGTGTCAGGTTCTCTGAACACCGGGCTGCCAGCTTCAGGACTTCCTCTCTGCAGGCTGCCTCGTCTCCCTTTGACATCAGTCCGTGGTGTCATCGGCAAACTTGATGATGAGATTGTTGTTGTGGGTCGAACTGCAGTCGTGGGTGTAGAGAGAATACAGGAGGGGGCTCAGCACGCAGCCCTGTGGGGAGCCGTGCTCAGTGTGTGAGTGGAGGAGAGATGGGGGCGGAGCCTTACAGTCTGGGGCCGGTTTGTGAGAAAGTCCTTTATCCAGGCACATGTGAGAGGAGGGAGGCCAAGAGTGACCAGTTTGGTGATGAGGATGAAGGCTGAGCTGTAGTCCACAAAGAGCAGTTGGACGTAGCTCTGCCGCTGTTCCAGGTGACTCAGCACAGCGTGGAGGGCGATGGCGATGGCGTCTTCTGTGGATCTGTTCGTGCAGTATGCAAACTGGTGGGGGTCAGATTCTGGGGGGAGGTAACCCTTGATGTGTTGAAGGACTAGTCTCTCAAAGCATTTCATGATCACCAGTGTGAGGGCCACAGGGCGGTAATCGTTCAGGCCGGAGATGGGAGACGTCTTCGGCACTGGGATGGTTGTGGCTGATTTTAGACAGGATGGGATGGCTGCCTGATCCAGTGAGAGGTTGAAGAGTCTGGTGAAGATGACGATGAGCTGGTGGGCACACGCTCTTAGCACCTTGCCAGGTACTCCGTCTGGACCGGCCGCCTTCCTGGGGTTCACTGCTAGGAGCACACGTCTGACATCGTGCTCCGTTACAGTGAGTGGAGCGGTGCAGGAACCAGGTGAGGATGAGGATGGGAGCAGGGCTGAGGCAGATGAGCGCTGCTGTTGTGGTGTTTCATAGCGGGTGAAGAAGCTGTTTATTTCCTCTGCCAGCTGCACACTCAGGTTTTCTGCTTTCACAGCCTCTGTGGTTGATGATGTCTTGTGCCACACCTCCCGTGTGTTGGTGCTGGACAGCTGGGACTCGCAGCTTCCTTTGAGGTCTGTCTTGGCTTTTTTGATCCCCCTTTTCAGGTCAGCTCGAGCAGCCCTGTACAGAGCTCTGTCACCTGACCTGAAGGCAGCGTCACAGTTTTTGAGGAGTGAGCGGACCTCGCTGGTCATCCAGGGTTTTTGGTTTGTCCACAGTCACATTTGCAGAACTCGATGTGGTCCAGCACTGATGCTGTGAACGTCTCCAGGTCCTGGTGTCCAAACATGTCCCAGTCTGTCTGTGTGGAGCAGTCCTGTGGTTTGGAGAGAGCTTTTCCAGGTTGGAACCGTCCCTGTGGTGGGCCTGGCACTGCGTCTGGGGGGGGGGGGGAGGGGCATGGCTCTATATGCATGCTTGATGTTGGAGTAAATATGATCTAGAGTGTTCTCTCCCCGGTGGGACATTTGACGTCCTGACAAACCTGACCTGGGAGTCGCCTGTAATTATGTTCGATGTTTAAGAACCCCCCCCCCCCCGAGCCCCGAGGCCACAGTAACGTTAGAGTGCACCTGCTGATGTTTCATGGACATACAAATGCCTTTGAAAGGCGTTTTTACGCCACGCCGTTAATGACCACGTGAACTGATGACCCGTGTGTCACGCGTTGATGAATGTCTGGATTCGTCCTGATGTGTGTCGCTGTGAAACCTGATGGTCAGAAACTCACGTTTATCAATCAGTCATATTTATGTGCCTCTAAAACGCTTATCGACCCAGACGCTGTGACATCATCAGACACCATGTGACCCGCGGCTGTATGAGATCTTCCAGAAGCTTCTGACAGTCGGCTGCAGCTGCTTTACATAACAGCTCAGTCACACGTCTCGGAGTGGGAGGGGGAGGGGAACCTACAGCTGGTATAGGTGCTGATTGGGTTGTTATGGTTTCCATAGAAACACGCTGGCCAATAGCTGCGGGACAGGGATCCGCTCCTCCACCAATGATCCGAGCCGGAAGCCCCTGGACAACCGAGTGTTAAACACTGTCAAACGTAAGACACACACACACTCACGCCGGTTCAGCTATCTTAGTGAGGACCTTCATTGACATAATGCTTACCCTAACATTAAAGATGAACGCCTGACTCTGACCCTAAACCTGACCATAACCTAAGTGTAACCCTGACACTAAAACCACAGTTTGAGCTTCAAACATGCCTTTAAATCTGTGAGGACCTGTGTGTGTGTGTGTGTGTGTGTGTGTGTGTGTGTGTGTGTGTGTGTGTGTGTGTGTGTGTGTGTCGATGTTTCTGTGACTGCTGGTTCTCACAAGTATAGTAGAATGCAGATTTCGGTCCTCACAAAGATAGCTAGACAGGAACACGCACACACACACACACTGTGAGTCATGATTTCTGCCTTTTATTGTATTTTAAAAGTATTGAGATTCTCCCCCCCCTCCTCCTCCTCCTCCTCCTCAGTGTACTGTCAGAACTTTGCTCCTAACTTTAAGGAGAGCGAGATGAACGTCATTGCAGCCGACATGTGCACCAACGCCCGCAGAGTCCGCAAACGTTGGCTCCCAAAGATCCAGTCTCTCCTCCCCGAGGGCCTCCCCGCCTCTGCAACCTCCCATCCCCGTAAGGGTAAGAAAGGGGGAGCAGGTGGAGCAGGTGGGAGTCAGGGGGCAGAGTCGGTGGCACAGTCCAGCGGAAGCCCCTTTGAGCTGGACCTGCGGCAGCTCAGCGCATCCTACCTCGGCCTGGAGGCCCCGCTGTATGCTGAGCGGCGCGAGAGGGAGGCAGCAGGGGAGAGGGAGAAGGAGGCCCC
Source organism: Neolamprologus multifasciatus (assembly GCF_963576455.1). Lineage (NCBI taxonomy): Eukaryota > Metazoa > Chordata > Actinopteri > Cichliformes > Cichlidae > Neolamprologus > Neolamprologus multifasciatus. The sequence goes on along the minus strand of NC_140450.1, from coordinate 294,175 downwards.
AGCCACCCTCCTGCCTCACCTGCAGTTTGCTGGGTCCCGTGGAGGAGGAGGGGCCAGCGGGGGGCAAGTGGAGGAGGGAATGACGGGAGGTGAGGCGGAGGGGGACGGGAGGCTACAGACTGAACAACCGCCAGACCTCCCCCTCTCCCTATCCTCCTCCTCCTCTTCCTCCTCATCCTCCTCACACCCTTCCCCCCAGCCTGCGGAGCCCGCCCCTCCTCACAGGGCATTGGCTGACACAGATGAGCGAGGGGTGGAGCCTCTGGAAGACAGCCAATAAGCTTTCTAATGCATCTGCCTACCTGTATGTAAATAACACAATAGCTACCTGTCCCCTCACCCGTCTGTCTGTCTGTCCTCTCGTCCGTCTACCTGTGTGTTCCCCTACCTCACTACCTGTCCACCTGTCTACCTCTCTGCCCCGTCTGTCTGACTACCTGTCTGTCTGCTCGGCTCTGCTGCATGCTAACAGCCTCCTGCAGTCCAGCACACAGGCCCATAGCAACAGGACTGATGATGATGATGACGATGATGATTATACTCACTCTGATAACAACAATAAAGCTTCTTGATAATCAGATCTGCTGTTTCTGTTTGATTTGTGCACCAAACAAAGTTTCCAGAAGTTCAGAGGGAAGCGATATGCTAACACTACAGAGCTGCTAAAACAATACGCTAGAAAAAGACACGTTTATACACAACACGTGCTGAAATAGTACAGGTGTGTTTGAAAACTACAGAAAATAGTTAAAGACTACAAAAATCAATAAAGTACCACAAAGTGATGTTAAGACAGAACCAAAGCACAAGAAATATTAATACTACTGTAAAATGCTAAAAGACTACAAATGTACAGAAAATACTTAAATCATTAAAATAGTCTAAAGAAATGTAAAAAAACAAAAAGCTAAAAATGACCAAAATACTAAATGACTAGGAGATTCTAAAATGCTATATATGTAAAAATGTTTCTGTCCTGTGTGCTGTTTGTATATGTGTTTGTCTGGCTGCTGTTACAACCAAATTTCTCCTTGTGGGACAATTAAAGGATTATTCTATTCTATTTAAAATAGTAATAATCTACAAGACATGCTAAAGCTATAAGGGGATGCTAAAACACTGAAAACAAATCCTAGAAGAAAACATGCTAATAAACAACAAAAAGCTAAAAGATGAAAAATATATGTTAAATATATGCCGGGGCGATCGTGGCTGAAGAGCTAGCAGTTCTTCTTGTAATCGGAAGGTTGCCGGTTCGAGCCCCGGCTCCGACAGTCTCGGTCGTTGTGTCCTTGGGCAAGACACTTCTGCCTACTGGTGGTGGTCAGAGGGCCCGGTGGCGCCAGTGTCCGGCAGCCTCGCCTCTGTCAGTGCGCCCCAGGGTGGCTGTGGCTACAACGTAGCTGCCATCACCAGTGTGTGAATGGGTGGATGGTGCTTTGGGGTCCTTAGGGACTAAGCAACGCGCTATACAGATACAGGCCATTTGCCATTTAAAATACTGTAAAGAAATATGATTAAACTATGCAGAAATACTTATAAAATATAAAGAAAGACTATAAAAAAAAAATAAAAAAAAAATGGGGCTGACATTAGAAAAAGCCAAATGTCCACAAAGAAAGCCATAATGGTGAAGAAATGCAAAATATGCACAAAATACTATAAGACTACAAATATTATAAAGAAATACGAGAATACTACAAAGAAATGTTAACAAACAAACACAGAGAAAGACAAGAGTAACACGTTTTATATAGTACTACCAGGAAATATGACAAAAGATTATAGAAACACTAAAGTCTTCCAAACAATAATGCACGATAAAAAATAGCCACGCCTGGGATTGACTCTGCATGAGTGCATATGATCCTGACAGGGTCACTGAGTGTGTGGCAAACACATTCACAGTCTTCTGCTTCTGCTCTACGACTTCTTTTACTGCCCTCTTCTGCTCTGAGCAGCCAGGGCGCTTTCTATTATAAGCTCATTCATCCAGGCTCTCTCTCTCGCACACATCCTTACAACACACACACACACACACACACACACACACACTCAAAAAGGTAACATATTACTCATTATTTTTCTTAGAAGTAATACAGTGGATTACTTAATTACTGCTCCGAGACAGTAATTTGTTATAATATTCATTACATTACTCATTACTCAGTAAAATGACCCAAAACTCATTATTTGATAATTATAGTTCTAAACAATACAAACCTGAGAGTACAGTCCCACACACTGATCTCTATCCTAACGAGGACACACACACACAATCTTCAAGTTAGTTGTTACATACAAACAAAGCAAAGATGAGAAGACTTTAAAGCGGTCGTCACGGTGATCCTACTGTAGAAACATGTATCCAGGCTGACTGCCTTTGCTGCCTTTTGAAGTTCAGGCTCTGGCTGCTGGACTCGGGTCTGCAGACTTCATCATCACTCTGACATTTTGGCTAGCGGTGTGTTAGCATGTTTCCACGTGCCATCACGCTTGTTCTTTTCTGCAATAAAAATAAAAGTCAGGTCTATAGCTTCACTTCTTGAAAGTTACCACGCCACCATTTCCCTCCTCCCACACAAACTGAAATCAGCTGACTTCAGCAGGACTTGAATGTAATTACTGACTTTATGTTACTAAAAATGTGATTACAGTAACAAGTTACTTTGTAATTGGTTCTGACACTCACAGATGACAGAGTCACCTACATGTTGAGGAAGGATGCGAGTAAATCGTGACGACTCACCCTGAGTGATGAAATCACAAAGCATGCCCAGATGTTTATACTAAAATACAGACTGTAGAGCTTATTTCTAGGCATGCAATGATACCAAATTTTTCAAACCGATACGATACCGATACTTGGATCTGAGTACTTGCCGATACAGAGTACAAAAACTGATACTTCTACCACACACACACACACACACACACACAAATGCAATGAATTGGAAGACAGGTTTTATTTTATTCTCTGACAATAAAAAATAATATCTTAATAAAAATGACCACAAAAAAATTTCAAGTGAAAAATAAGCACTTCTGTTAAATTATTGCAGAGTCTCCACATTGTAATTTAACAGAATATCACTGAACTATTGGCACTGTCTCTAGGGGATGTCCCCCTAGTGGCCAATCTAAAAAAACTACAACTAAAATGACAAGCCACCCTCTGATTTATGAAATAAGTTAGTATCGGTTCATGGTATCGGTTAACTTTTACGAGTATGAGTACACGCACATTTTACAGTATCGGCCCCGATACCCGATACCAGTATCGGTGTCGGTGCATCCCTACTTATTTCACATCACGGGCCACAAACAGCCCACTTTCAGTCTTTACAGAAAAGGTTCTGCTATCACCAATGATGATGTCATTGATGTCCTCCTTTACGTTTTCCAAAGCCACCAGCAGGTTGGATCTTTGTCGGGTTATCCTGGGCCCCGGGCTTTCTGTTTCACACCCCTGCTGTGGGAATGACCTCGGTGCTGTCTTAGATAATACTGTCAGCTCCAGAGAGAACCTCAAGAGACCGAGTAATAATAAATAGTCCTAATAAAGAAGATGTTTGTAGACGAAACGTGGTCTGTATGTCCCACTGAGTGCAGTGATCAGCCGCGTCTCTGTTGCTGGTCTCAGGCAGATGAGACACCTTTGATCGTGCTGCTTCTCCACCTTCATAGAGGTTTGTTTAACTTTTTGCTGTGGAAACATGAGCGCTGAGTTTCTAAAGGAAGCTCTGCCTTCATTCCGGACATTAAAGGATGACTCGGCTCTACAGCATCGCCTCTGGTCTTTGGTGGAGGTCCCAGCTTTGTCCCAGCTTGTGTTCAGTGTCTGAAGGACTGGCATGAACATTATTCTGCAGGTATTCCAGGTGAGTTTGGTGTTGATGTGAGGAACAGCGCGGTGACCGCTCAGGTGGACTTTGGTGCACAGACTGAAGTATTTAAGCTGCTGAATAGTGCCGAGTGTGTTTTAAGGCTTGTGCTCTTTCACCGTGACGTTTCATCGTTTTATTTAAAAGGCTGTTCGCCACCAATTTACAGACACAGTGTTTCAAAGTCTCGTTTAGATCAGCGTCAGCACAGCTCCGCGCTGCCGCGGTGCATGCTGGGAGACGTAGTTCGATCCGCGGCGCCATTCCGAATCCCGTCAGCATTACCGGCTAATCACGAGAGCCCGGTTATCGGCTCAGCCAATCACTGCGTGTCAACGGCCTCCTGCACCAATCACAGTTCTTCACACCACCTAGCAACAAATCAAAAACCCTGCAAGCACGTCGTAGCCAATCACATCGCGTCATCTGCCGGACCAACCAATGCAATCACAACAAAATCCATGATGCTGCTCGGCACTGCGCTTGCGTACGGACAAGACAGCTGATAACTCATCTATTATGCTACTTGGCTAAATAAAAATCTTCCAGAAAGCAGTCGCAGCCGCCGCGGGACCGCCGGAGGACCGAGACACGGAGTAAAGAGCGTGTGTGAGCGGGAGAAGCGGGGTGAGCGGGTACCGGGAGCGGAGGGAAAGAGCGGGCAGAGCGGAGAGTGTCGGAGCCTGGCTGGCCGCTCGGCGCCTTCAGACAAAGCTCAGCTAACAGGCTAATGTTGCGTTAGCTAGCCAAACATCGAGCGGTAACGTCCGCAAATATCGCAAAATGTAACCGCGCTAATGCGCCTGGAGTGCGCCAAATTAGATCACGTCGGCCGATATATCACCCCGGCACGCATTTCGTCAGCCCCTCGGCCGCCGTGGGTATTATTACCGACGTGTTACGGCCTCGACGCGGAGCTGTGCTCCGTTAGCCACCTAGCTGTTGCTGTGCCCGCCATCTTTTAAAGCAGGTAAATGGATGTTTGTGCGGAGCTCGAAGTGGAGCGGCCAGAGGCGAGCTCCAGCCCCCTTCACCGGGGCTAGAGATCCACCGACACTACGAGCCATCGGGGTGTCGGTGCAGCCGCCACGTAAGGTCATGTGTGCGGTTTGCCTTGTGCAGCGGAGCGGTGGCTCGTAGCGGTTAGCTTGGCTATTAGCTGCGCACAGGCGGCCCCGGGTCTGCACGGATTTGCCGCTCCGGGTCCCGGTCCCGGTTTTAGACGGCCCGAGGGGGTCTGTTGGGTGCAGGAGATCATAGCACGGGTATCATTCTGTTCAGTCCCAGGTGTGTCCAGGACATGCCCCCTTAGGGTACACCAGTTCGCATAACATCAATACCATCCTGTTTTTGTTTTGTTTTTTAAATAAATTGTCATCAGTTTGACATTCAGAGCCTTTTCTCTCATTTTGACCCGTGGTGTTGCTTTAAATCAGCAGAGACTGAAGGCTGGACTACCCACAGATGTGTTGTCTTAATTCCATCAGTTGTGATTAAAATATAAAAATGTCCACAGCATACTTTATTTTCACTTTATTGCCTTTTGGATTCGTGACAGTCTCAGAAATTCCCATTAACATAAAATAATAATCTGTAACGTGCCACCTGTGGGTGTAAGAGTATTTTAAACGTGGACGTAATTAAAAACTTAAAAGTGATCAGTAATGGATCACAGAAAACACTGAGTGACTTTTGATTAACAGTTATTTATCTGAATGTTTAGCTGAACGGGATCAGACGGCTGCTCTGATTGGATAAACACAGGTTTCCCTCAGATTTCTGCCGTGATCATTGTAGACTTTAATTCAGGGTCAGTATGGTCAAAGAAATCATGCTAATGAGAGATTAATAACTAATGTTTGTAAGCAAACCGACACATTAACAAGAACAGTTACATAACTGTTATTAGTTGATGCATTATAGACCTATCAACAATTGATCTTTAAATATACTGACAGCCCTGATTTGCATCTGCAGAACAGATAACAGCCTCTCGGGCCTTCATCAGATGCTCTTACCGCACAAATCAAGCTGTCGTAAAGATAAACTTTGGTACATTCTTGTGACAGGAGCTCAAACAGGAAATAAAGAAAGTGTGAAGTAAAACACATGGACACGTCCAGATCAGAGAGAAAAACTCGTGCAGTAATCCTGGACCTTCAGCAGGTCAACAACAGCTGATGAGTCACTGCACGTTTAGCAATGGACTCCAGTGAGAGAGGGTTGGACGTGTAACGCCAGGATTAGTTGAATAAAGTTTGACTTGGGACCCGCCCACGCGGCGTTAGGTCTGTTGATGCAACAAATGGCTGAATTTTTCAGCGTTGGATGTTCTGTGATTACTAAACAGATTATTGGTTGGTGGGTGGATCATCTGTCAGTTTGTTAATAACAGTCGCTGCAGCCTTGATTTCCTGCTGTTGATAAATCTGATTGTGGCCTGAGAGTCAGATTCTTATCAGCGCGAGGCACAAGGATCAGCTGATGCTCTGGATTATTAGCGCCTCAGTGTTGGAATCAAACTGGGTTCAGGTAGAAAGTAGCAGTTTTTAGGAGTTGGGAACTCTGGTGAGCTTCGGGCCTCCTCCATACTGTTTGTAGCTTCATGAAGCTCCAGATGTTTCAGCAGGCAGCGGTCCAGACGGCATGTTACAGTCTCCTCTGCATGTGCAGGGATGCTGCTCTGACCTGAGCGATGACAACAACCTGGATGTTCCCTCTGCTCAGAATCTCAGCTTCTGATTGGTCAAACCGCAGCACAGCTTCCACTCAGTGTACCTTGAATGAGTTCAGACAGGAGGTGCAGGTGTTTGTGGATCCTGGTTGGAGGAGTCTGTAGCTTTCCGAGTCCAAGCAGTGATTTCGACATCAGAGTCAGGTCTTAGGGTCTGACCTCCACCAACCTCCACCCACAGCCCGCAGCTCTGCAGCTGCGCCTGTGTGCTCAGGTTTGTCTGATCCGTAGATGATGATTCGTTCTGAGTGACCCTCACTGCCTTCTGGGCTTTTACACGTAGTCATGACACTCGGTAACCTCGTTAGCTGCCAGATGTTGAAGCAGCTGTTTTTAAAGCTTTATGTACAGATGTGTGTAGCAGCTGAGCTGAAGCTCCCTGCTGTGTTTGCAGCCAGCTGCCATTTAACCTGTTGCACTTCATTCCTCGCCCAGAGGTTAAAACCTCGCTGAGCCCCGCCTCCAAAGATCTCCAGAACGCTTCAGAGAAGACTCGCTCTCAGCGAGGACGTGAAGCTGAGCGTCAGGACTAAATGACCGACCTGAGCTGAAGTTTGAGTTTTCAGCGTCTTCCTCCAGACGTCTGGTGGCAAACATCCCTCGTCCTCCAGCTTCTCTGCGCTCGTTTGTTTGTGTTGGTGTAACCGCGGCACCGTAGCTTGCCGGGCGCCACGACCATCCAAACGTTGCCGCTGTGCGATTAAGTTCTTAGAGAGACATCAGCTTTAGATGGAAACCAGCGAGCTGACTTTAAACAACGATCGCGGACTGTTTGGACAGGAAATGGTTAATGACTTCAAACTGGTGTGATGGGCGGGGTTAAAAGTGTTACCTCCCCAGAATCAATAACCCCCAATCACCGCCCCTCTCTGTGTTTTTCAGGTCGTGCGATGGGAGTTTGTCTCTTCGGGGAACACTTGAGCTGAAGCGGCTGAACTGAACACGCGCACGCACACACACCTGTGCACACACACACCTGTGCACACACACACCTGTGCACACACACCTGTGCACACACACCTGTGCACACACACACCTGTGCACACACACACCTGTGCACACACACCTGTGCACACACACCTGTGCACACACACCTGTGCACACACACCTGGCCTCGGCCCACAGAAGGAGTCCTTTTTCACCTTCCAGTCAGACGCTGCCGTCCCACTGTGCATCGCTGCATCACCGTCGTCCACCATGTCGGACGCCCCCGAGGCTGCGCCCCCCAGCCCCCCTCCCCTCACCAACCCGCCCCCCCCTGAGGTCACCAACCCCACCAAACCGGGCAGGTAGGACACGACTGAGAAAGGCTCCTGATAGGCTGTTAGAGGCAGGTGAATGTTCTGACTGTGTGTGTGTCTCAGGAAAACCAACCAGCTGCAGTACATGCAGAACGTGGTGGTGAAGACGCTGTGGAAGCATCAGTTCGCCTGGCCCTTTTACCAGCCCGTGGACGCCATCAAGCTGTGTCTGCACGTGAGTCACCATTGCTCTCTCGCCACACACACACACACACACACAGCTGAGTGTTTTCCTGACCGCGCTGGTGTGTGCAGGATTACCACAAAGTGATCAAGAACCCGATGGACATGGGAACCATTAAGAAGCGTCTGGAGAACAATTATTACTGGAGCGCCAGCGAGGCGATGCAGGACTTCAACACCATGTTCACCAACTGTTACATCTACAACAAGGTAAAGAGGGCGGAGCCAGGGCGCCGAGTGCAGCTGTGTGCAGCTGTGATGGCATTAACCTGTGTGTGTGTGTGCGTGTGTGTGTGTGTGTGCGTGTGTGTGTGTGTGTGCGTGCGTGTGCGTGTGTCTGTGTGTGTGCGTGTGTGTGTGTGTGCGTGTGCGTGTGTGTGTGCGTGCGTGTGCGTGTGTGTGTGTGTTTGTGTGTTTGTGTGTGTGTGTGTCTGTGTGTGTGTGCGTGTGTCTGTGTGTGTGTGTGTCTGTGTGTGTGTGTGTGTGTGTGCGTGTGTGTGCGTGTGTGTGTGTGTGTGTGTGTGTGTGCAGCCCACAGACGACATCGTCCTCATGGCTCAGGCTTTAGAGAAGATCTTCCTGCAGAAAGTCGCTCAGATGCCTCAAGAAGAAGTCGCTCTGCTGCCTCCGGCGCCCAAAGGCAAGAACAAGAGCAAACAGCCGGCCGCCACCACAGGTGAGACGGACACAGGTAACGCTGCGGCACCAGAGGTGGTCTTACACGGCACACACCTTTATTGAGAGGAACTGGTTGATCAGGTGTTCAGTAACTACTTCCTGTCTCTCTTTCAGTGAGTCAGCAGGCAGAGTCTTCAGCCTCCCCTCCCCCCTCCTATCCCTCCCCCTCTCCCTCTCAGACGCCGGTAATCTCGACCACGCCCACACCAGTCCAGGCCACGCCCCCTGTGTCTGCACCTCAGCCTCCTGCGACCTTGATGCCATCTGCCCAGCCCGTGGTTAAGGTAAGAGGCGTGTGCGGCGACGTGGCGTCATGTGACCTGAAACAGTCCTGAGCCCGCCCCCTCCACCTGTCTGTCTCTCTAACAGAAGAAAGGCGTGAAGAGGAAAGCTGATACCACCACTCCGACCACGTCGGCCATCTCTGCCGGCCGCGCCGACTCTCCGTCTGCTCAGGACACCAAACCCGCTAAACTGGCCTCGTCTCGCCGCGAAGCCGCCGCCCGCCCCACCAAGACCCGGCGGGACACCGGGGACGACCTGGCGGCCGGGGACGTGGGCGCCGGAGGCGTCGGCCCCGGGGGGAGGAAAGGCGGTAAGCTGGGCGAGCAGATGAAACACTGCGACGCCATCCTGAAGGAGATGCTCTCGAAGAAGCACGCCGCCTACGCCTGGCCCTTCTACAAGCCCGTGGACGCTGAGGCGCTGGAGCTGCACGACTACCACGACATCATCAAACACCCCATGGACCTCAGCACCATCCGGGTAATGACATCATCACGTAGACACGAGGTTAGAGTGAGGTCACGGTGGTTCAAACTGCAGGCGCCGTAGAAACGCCTGACCACAACGTGGTCGTGACGATCAACATCACAGAAAGTCTGAGAGCGGGAACTGGCGCAGAGGGAGGGCTTTTCTGCTCGCTGTAACCCAACATACGTCCACGCCGCCGTCACGTCACGGCGTTCGCCAGCACGGAGTAAACCTCAAACGGGTCGATGCGTTACAGTGACGAGGTTTTCTCGTGTGTGGGCGGTACCTGAGCGTCCGCCGGCTCCACCTGCTGCTCCTGTTGGTGGTGCAGCACACAGACGCCGCGTCTTTGCCGCTCAGTCGAAACGCGCTCAGCGCTGATTGATTCGTTTTCTCCATGGCGGTGACTGAAGCTCCGTTTCCATCAGCTCTGACTGGTTACAGTCGAGTACCACCTGATATGCGTGATCACCGTCATAGCAACGGGGCGGAGCGTCCCATGACATAATTGGTACGTGACATGAACGCTACAACAAACGTGGAGGCGTCCGTGCACTCAGGCGCCGCGGCGTTGTGCGATGTAACCGCTGGGTTTCGATGAGTCACGACAGGCGACACCGCTGATTAGCCCGTCGATGGCACGCAGTCCGTTACATTTTCAGATCGATTGAAACCTCCGTGGTACCGGGCGTTACCGGGACCCGAGCAGAGCCGACCGGAGGAACAGCAGGTTTCAGCGGCGGCGGCGCCTGATGACTCTGACTGGATTCAAACAAAGTTTGACTCCGAGCACGTAACCTGAAGTTGAACGAGCTGAATGCAGATAATACACGTTATTGTAGTAGTACTGCAGTAACCCCGGTTATTGCAGTACTGCTGAGTAAAACATGAAACCATAACAACGCTGTGATCGCGGGCTGTGATCGCGGGCTGCGGCGATTCCCAGCCCTGCGGCCGGCTCAAAGCTCGCTCTGGTGGAAAACTGGAACCTTTTAATGCCGTCACGTGTCTGTACGCTGGACCTTCAGATGGCGCCGTCTCTGACGTTCGTTTGTTTCCCGACAGAAAAAAATGGATAAAGGCGAGTACAGCGACCCTCAGAGCTTCGCCACTGACGTCAGGTTAATGTTCTCCAACTGCTACAAGTACAACCCCCCAGACCACGAGGTGGTGGCCATGGCCCGCAAGCTGCAGGTACGTAGAGCCTCCGTTTCCTGCTCGATCGATCGCTGCGATCAGGTATCGATAACCCGTCTGCCATCAGGACGTGTTTGAAATGCGTTTCGCTAAAATCCCCGACGAGGGCCTGGAGGCGTCGGTCCCCACCACGACACCGGTGGTCAGCAAAAGCACCGCCTCCTCCGACAGCAGCAACAACTCCTCCTCTGACGAATCATCCGACTCTGAGGAGGAGCGGGCCACGCGATTGGCTGAGCTACAGGAGCAGGTTGGTGCTGCCGACCAATCACAGGTCAAGAACATCTTGGTTTTCTTCTTTTTATCATTTTAGATTTCACGATTTGTTTACATTCATGTTTGAAATATCCATGGCTCCTGTGACTCACCGTGAAGGCGTGGCCGTGTATTGATCGCAGATGACGGGTATTGATAATCAGTTTATTCCATCAGTTGAAGGCGGTGCACGAGCAGCTGGCGGTCCTGTCCCAGGCGCCGGTCAGCAAGCCAAAGAAGAAGAAAGAGAAGAAAGACAAGGAGAAGAAGAAAGAGAAGGAGAAAGACAAGGGAAATAAAGGCAAGATGGAGGAAGAGAAGAAGCCAAAGGCCGCCGCCCAGCAGCCCAAACCGGCCAATCAGAAGAAGGCGCCAGCCAGAAAAGCCAACAGCACGGTGACGGCCACCAGGTACGACTCAGTGTTCAGCAAATCCACCTGAGAACAGGACAATGTGGTGACCGCGGTGACTGTGTTTCCAGGCAACCCAAGAAAGGCAGCAAGACGTCGGGCAGCGGCTCGGCCAACGGGGACGACGGCGAGGAGTCGTCGCTGCCGATGTCGTACGACGAGAAGCGGCAGCTGAGTCTGGACATCAACCGGCTGCCGGGAGAGAAGCTGGGCCGCGTCGTGCACATCATCCAGACCAGAGAGCCGTCGCTGAGGGACTCCAACCCCGACGAGATCGAGATCGACTTCGAGACGCTCAAACCCTCCACGCTCCGAGAGCTCGAGCGCTACGTCAAGTCCTGCCTGCAGAAGAAGCAGAGGAAGCTACTGCGTAAGTACCGCCTCAAAAGCACGCCGTCGATGCCTGAGCCTGATACGAGGGGGGTGGGGCATGAGCGCGTGTTGTCTAGGCAACAATCATCTTCATCCCCTCTGCCGTCAAGCGCCGACAGAAACGGCGCCACCTGGCCGGGACGTCTCATTGACTCGTCTTATTTCTCTTTTCAGAGAAGGCAGCTGGAGGCGGGGCCTCAGGAGGCGGGGCTAGTCGTTTGAGTGGCAGCTCCTCTTCCTCCTCCGATGACAGCTCCTCGACAGGAACCTCCTCGTCCTCCGACACAGACTGAACACGCGTTCACACACACACGTGTCACTGAACACACACACACACACACACCTGAACAAACACAAAGACGGAGACACTCTGAACTCGTTACACACGTTTAAACAGACTGGATGTAAATAGGCTGACCTGTTTGTTTTTTTAGCTCCTAGTGCTTTTGTTTTTCGTTTTATTTTTCCGCTATTGGAGGACTGCAGACAGAAGAAAGTGATGTGGGCGGAGTCAGGTAGAGCGATGGGCGTCTGGGAGTCTTACTGATCTGTGGACAGAAATGCAACCGTCGAGACTTTCTTTCTTCGTCTTTTTCTTCTTTGTGGACGGCCGGCGGTGACCCCTGACCTCTGAATACATTCCACAAGTATCATTGGAGAGGAGGAGCAGGTGATCTCAGCAGGTTTGTGGATACTGAGACGAAAGAGCGCATCTCACGTTTCATTTGAAGGTGTCGGCAGCGCTGCAGCAGAGAGACCTGACGATGTCGGCGTGTGACATCACAACAGTTTTACAGATAACCGTTTTTTCTCTGAACCTGGCGGCAACGCGTTGTTTAGCCCCTCCTTCTGATGTGCCGTCTGCTACTTTAAACTGGGATTGAGAAAACCAGCGAGGTGGGAAACAGGCAGCAGTATGGTGGTGGGCGGGGTCAGCAGGAAAATACAGTTTAGCAGTTTAAAGGTACTTTTTGTAAAATCCAGTTTAAATGTTCAAATTAAAAGCTTTTCAAATTAAAAGTGTCACTGAGGTGAAAAAGGAAGAACTTCAGTGTAATACCAGTTTGTGCCACTAAATGAAACCAGCGTAAACTTTATTTAAAACGGGTATGAGCACGCTCCTGTGCCAGTGTGAAAACGAAGAGGACAAGGCCTGACCTCAGTGGTGACATGGCGCCCCCTGGTGGTGGAATGTTTAGTTACATTCTGCAGACGGTTGTTACAAAAAGTATCTTTAATTCAAAACTTTATTTAAACCATTTTGAGGTATTTATGACGGGTAACTGACGGCGCCAGGCCGAAACCCTGATTTTGTTGGTGTTTGGTTCAGTTTGGCGTTAAACCCTTTAAAACACGTAACAGGAAACTGCGTGCCTGCAGATAGAACAGAGGGCGTGGCCACGCCGCCTGCTCTGGAGTCCTCATCAGGTGACGCTTTAAAAAGTCTCCAAGTGGACTCTTGACGCATCGTCTCAGCGGGAAATAAAGGTTTTTTTTGACTGACCCTTTGGATCGAACCGGCTTCTGGATCTTTCAGCTCCACCTTAAAAACCTCTGAGACCAACCCTGCCCCCTGCTGGTCCTGCAACCCAACACACAACTTCCTGTTTGTCCTTGGGGTCATCGTGGCAATGTGGGTGGGGTCACAGGATCCTGACCCCGCCCCCAGCACGGCTCTGTCAGCACAGAGACGTTGATTTATTTTTTTTAACACTACATTTCCTGTTTTTGATTTTCAGGTTGTGTGCTGAACTTGTTTGTGTCTTATAAGGTTCTCTATATAAAATGTCTTTCTATTGCTGTCCTGTTCAAGCGCCGCCCCCATTCTCACCCCGCCAAAAAAGAACCACTCACACTGTACCGCCTCCTCCTGTCAGGGTCCAAACTCGGAGCACCTCGTTTCTTTTAAAGCTTTTTAGACAATTTATTTTAAGGTTTTAGAGCTCGCTGCCGCTCGGAGGACATCAGGACGCAGGAAACGATTTCTGATGAAATGCCACGCCCACCGCAGTCACGACTCATTTTCGCGATTTCAGAAAAAACCCGTCTGTCGAGCGCTCGGCGGATGTTTGTGGCTTACGTTGGGCATTGTGGCGTCAGATTTCTGATCACCTGACATCAGTGTCAGACGGATAGGCCTGTTGCCCTCTGACCTCTGTGGTTAGACCTCCGATGGCGTTGGGCTCTCTGGGACGCGGCCATAGTTGTTCTTATCCCTGGACGCCGTGTCGGTTCTTGGCAAAGGAAATATCGACAAACAGGAAGTTTGTTTTCTCTGAAATCCATCATGACGTTGACCGCCGCGTCCTCAGTGGCGTTCTGAATTTTGTACAAGCTGCAGAGCGCAAACAAAGATGAATCATGAATATTAGACGTAGAGTTTTACTGAATGCCCAATGATATAAATGGTTTCCGATTGGCTGGAGCCAGGGGGGCGTGTTCAGTAAAATCTCACCTCCCCTTGCTCCTCTGACCCGATTATTGGCGACCTCCAGCTGGAGATCAGTTTAACTGTGGTGCCCCCTGGAGGTCACCTGGTAAATGACAGGTGTTGGAGAATAATCTGGTGATCACATGACCTCCGGGTGGCGCCACATCGTCATCGTTGTCACGGATCTTTCCTTTAGCCTCCACGTTTTGTTTTGCGGGCGCATTACGACTCGATGGACCGGGCAAAGCGTTCGATGGGGACGCCCTGCGACAGACAGGCGGACAGCTCGTTGCCACAGTAACCCTCCTCTTTGTTTTTAGTTGATGGTTGAGCTTCGACGCTCATAGTTAATTTTGTATTTTAATAAGAAAAGGAAACAGTGGTTTTATGTATTGCATGCACTCCGGCCGTACGTTTTTCTCGCGTATGTTTGAGCGCTGTATAGTAGCTGTAAAGTAGCCGTCTGAGGTTAGAGCGAGCTCCACTCGTAGAGACGCAGAGGGGACGAAACAAGTGAATTATTTGATGTAATTACTGATATGGGATCCTTATTTTCTGAGTTCATTTGTTTTCATAAATAAACACATAAACTGAAAACAAGCGGCTCCGCTCTTTTGTCACCGAGCGCGCTCCGACGGACGAAGTGAGCGAAGTCCTCGGGGGCCACCTGAGGTGTGCTGTGACACCGGACGTTGTCCTGGACTGCACCGAGTGGGCGGGGCTGAGACGAGCCCGCTGCTCCCTCGTGACGCGCCGGAGTCGACATGCAGCTAAACTAATAAACAGTCACCACACACACAAGCCCCGCCCCCTATCCCACTCTTTAATCCTGGGGTGTCAAATATAAGGCTCGAGGGCCAGGATGGGAAAATGTGAAGGGAGGATCAATACTGGACATGAGTTTCATTTCCTGCTGCTTCGAACCACCAAAGTCCTCATGTGAAAGAAAAGGTTTTCTTTGTTACAGCAGATGTTTGATCATCACAGTCTGAACACATTTAGCTCAGATCTGATTTACTAACATTTCTTCATCGTGCAGGGAAACGGATGTGCAGGTGGAACTGTGCTTGTTTGTATATCAGCTTCACTGGCCTGACATTAGGGGGCGCTCTCAGTCTTCACTGAGTAAGAATGACAGAGCTGAAACAAGAAAACATTTTATTCGTCGTTTCCATAAATCAACACGTCTGAAGACTCGTTACCTTCAGTTTCTCTCAGTGACAATGATTTTACCCAGAAAGCACCAGTGTGCTGTTACTGCGTGCTGATTGGTCACTTAAGGGTTTCAAACAGGACAATGTCTTTTGGTGGCATGCTGGATGAAGGTGATGGTTTCAGTGTGGTGCTGCTGGCTTCATTCCCCAAATCAAAATGGAGGACGCTAGGGTTCGGGATACTGACACGGGACGCCCCCTGTAGGGCAGGAAGTCCAGCCGACAATACTGTTTGTTTTTTCCTGTCTGCAGTCTGTGGGTGAGAGAGGGGCGGGGCGTGGATCTTAATGCTTCTCTCTGATTGGACAGTTCTCTAAATTAAAAAACTGTTGGTTAGCAACCAAACTGAACTGCTCTCGTTTGCGTCACATGATGCTGCAGATCCGGGACCGCCCCTCGTCCGCACCCCTCCTGTCTCGGACCAGGACTGCCTGGTTGCCATAGTTACTGTACCAGGCTGATTGGCTGCGGCTCAGGTAGGTGGAGGGCGGTGCTGCTTCCAGCTGCTGCTGCTGCCAGATGAGCAGTGACGTGTCGCGATACCGGAGCCGCCCAAAGACCTCGGACAGCGCCTTCTCTGCCAGGGGGGGCCGAGCAGAACAGTGAGGAGCCCGTCCCTCTACGACAGCTGGATCAGACACGTCTGACATGGCGTCGGCGCTCCAAGGACCAGTGCGACTCGGTCCAGATTGGACCGTCTCAGGACAAAGTCTGACCCCGTCATAACCTCACACCTGAAGAAGAGCACAGGTGAACCGTTAGAGTTCAGAGTTCTGACCCCGCCCTCAAATACTCATACAGGTGTGGACAGGTGTTAGATCTCATCACCAGCTTCCAGTTTGCATGCAGGAGACAGACACTAGCTCTGCTTTTAAGATTCAAACTTTCCTTTTTGCTAAAGCATATAGTTAGGGCTGGACCAGGTGACCCTGAACCCTCCCTTAGTTATGCTGCAATAGACGTAGGCTGCCGGGATTCCCATGATGCACTGGGTGTTTCTTCTTCACTCTGTGTTATTAGACCTCTGTGCATTGAAACATACTTGTTATTGATCTCGGTCTCTCTTCCACAGCATGTCTTTATCCTGTCTTCCTTCTCTCACCCCAACCGGTTGCAGCAGATGGCCCCGCCCCTCCCTGAGCCTGGTTCTAATAGGGGTTACTTCCTGTTAAAAGAGTTTTTCCTTCCCACTGTCGCCAAAGTGCTGCTCATAGGGAGTAGGGGTGGGTTTTTATAATCGATTTATCGATTAAAATCGATTCTGGCTTGGATAACGTAAAATCGATTCATTAAAATCCTGAATCGATTTTTTAATATAAATTTATTTTGCCCGAAATGCCAGAATCTCTGGTGAAATCTCACAAAACTTCAACAACCACCAAACAGCTAAAACAGTAAATGAGAGCAGGAACACGGATTCTGCACAAAGACGTAAACACACAGCGCAACCCGCGGATCAGAATCAGTTAGATGTCGCCTTTCTCACAGTCGGGGCTGAAAGCCAACAGCTCGCTGATTCTGATCTGTCGGCGGGTCTGCACTTTGTGTTCACGCCCTTTATGCGCTGATTCTAAAGCTGTTAGTTTGATGTCTCTCCAAACAATATTGACCGAACCAGCAGCAAAAGAAGATCCAAACTACGCTTCACATAAACATCGTCATGTATTCACTCTTACTTTTATTGTTTTGCTTCACGATGCACAGCTCTCTCGCGCGCGTGCTCGCGCTCTCTCTCCCTCTCTCCCCCCCCCCCCTCTCTCCCCCCCCCCTCTCTCTGTACTGTTTTCTGCATTATTCGCTTGCTTGTTACGCACAAGTCTACCGTTGTTTACAGCGCTGTCGGCCGACGTTTTTTTTTTTCCGTTTTATATACTTCTGAAAAGAAAACCTAATTTCTGCCGTTCAATATTGAACAAATTTAAACTTTTTAAAATTATGCAAAATGCAAAACGCTTAGCCGTGTCTCTAATAAAACCGCTGTAACTTCAGAGGTAATGTTCATGTGTTGATTAATGGTTTTCTTTTGTTTTTGATGTACTGCAGAATATTTTTATAAAATCCCAGGCCAGGAAAATCACCTTCATGTTTTTCTGTGTTTTATCCTCAGCTACTTTGACACAAAGGCCTCTGCTGTGATACCTCTGATAAAGTCTTGCGTGTGTCAGCTTCCTTTTTATAGATACAAAAATATGTAAATGTACTGATCTGAATTATAATATTTCTGACTGTCAAAATTTCCCAGATTCAAATCGAAGTGAATCGAATCGAATCGAATTAAATCAAATCGTGGATCGAATCGATTCGGGACCTTGTGAATCGGAATTGAATCGATTCTAGAAATCAGTGACGATACCCAGCCCTAATAGGGAGTTGTCTGATCTTTGGGGCTTTCTCAGTATCACTGTATGCTCTTTACCTTACAGTAGAAAGCACTTAGAGGTGACAGTTGCTGTGGCGCTAATAATATAAATGAAATTGGATTAAACTGACACTGTGAAGAACCTGAAAACTCGGAGGTCTTCACAGGTGACCCTCACCTCATACTCTGAAGAAAGGTGAGCAGCTTGCTCTTTAATTTAAAACCAAATTCTGATTGGCTGGGAGTGCTGGGGTCATCGCTGATGGTGAATCAGACTCTATCAACATCCTCCTCTGTCACACCAACCCTCTGTATGTCCTCATTCACTACATCCACGAGTCTCTCTGCTCAATGTGAATAAAGTTATTTTGAACGGTAATTACGGCTGTGCGAAATTCACCGGGTTTACCTCCATCAGCTTGGCCGCCCTCCTGCTGTCGTCCCCACCGGCTGCAGCGCCTCATCCCGGGCTGAGCTCCGCTGGCCGAGCGGCTAACAGCTCCTGCTCAGACTGCTGAAGCCGCAGCCTCCGGCTAATCCCGCTGCTAGTTCTTAGCCTCAGTTAGCTCCTCAGAGATCAGGTCACAGCACGAGCTCCCCACGACGATGACGTCAACGTCAATACACGCCGAAGCTGAAAACGTCAGAATATAAGTTGTGACGTTTCACCGTGTTTCAGCCCTGCTGACGTTAGCATGGTTAGCCTTTAGCCGCAGAGCGTCTGGAGCTTCCGTTGAAACCAATAGCAACGGTGCGTCTGCAGTCTGGTCCGGGCAGCAACAAAGCGCGCGGTCACAGATGTTCCACTCCTGACGTTACCGACAGTATATGCGCAAACACAGTCCTTTAATTAGCAACATGACAGTTAGGTTCACGAGGCCTCCGCTGCTCTGACACTTGCCGGGACAGAGATCTCACCTGAAACCAGCTCAGCTGTTCAACTTTTACAGCAAACTCAGAAAAGTATCAGACAAGATTCCCGTCATTTATCTCGCAGCTGGGAAAGTCCCTCTATCCAGTGGCTGAGACAGGTGTGACAGAATTCACCTGTCGAGAAACTTCAAACAAGCTAACAAAATTAAAAACACATTAAAGAGCAGAATAACTGGATTGAATCTGGGGAAAAGGAGGACGCATTTGTCGGCTGCATTCTCCTGAGGCCGCATTTGAAGGCCGATTACGTCACAGCGACGCGACGAAGGCTGTCCAATTTCGTAGACTCCTCCGAATGCGGCCGACAAATGCGTCCTCCTTTTCCCCGAATTTGAAGGATGGGTCGGGTGTGTCCTTCGTGGCCTACCATATCCCAGAATTCATAGCGCGGCCCAGCCAAACTCCAGTTTCCAACAATGGCGGCCGCTACTAAGTTTTAAAATTACTCATATTAATCTTTCTGGGTCACAAAATAAACTTTTAACATATTTTCAGGCGAGAATGTAGCTGTGTGAACATCAAATATCTGCTTGTTTATCAAGACACCACATATTTACAAAAGTGTGCCGACGTTTTCGGAGACGTCTGTTACCCACCAGCTCGAAAGCTAGCCGGGGGGTTCAATGGTCACTCCAGCTGGCGAGAGCAGCGGACTCCCGGCTTCATCGTTTTCAGATCCCCGCTCTTTCGCTACTCAGGTTAAACATGATATATAAGTCATTCGGATAACTTGTTTGTTTGCCTTTTTTCGGTGTTTTATTTGTTCGTGTGTAAATCGGTTTGGCTGAGATCAAAGTTATTAGATTGAATAAAACTTTATTAATCCATCGGGTGGGTTCCTCCTTGGTTTTCACACAGCTGAATAAACGTCAAACAGAAAACTGATTAAACAGAAGTGTGAGACGGTCGAGAGTTTCCTCCAGTGTCCTGTTATATTTTAGACAGCAAGGAGCAGACGGCCGAGTTTATGAAACTCCACCGAGACAGCGGTGACGCTAATCTGAAGGCTAGACCGTCCCATTTCACAGCCTCACACTTCCAGCCTTCTCGGTCTTTGAAGGACCCGGCCCACATAGACCGCGAAGGCCGGGTCCTCCGAAGGATGCAGCCGACGTTTTGGGACACAGCTTACGAATTTGCACAGCCTTCGGCGCGTCACTGTGACGTAATCGGTCTACAAATGCGGCCTCAGGAGGAAGCAGCCCATGAATTTGGACACGACCAGCTACAGCCTCATGTCTATTTACTTTTGACCTTTGACCTGCCACCCCCATTATGATTCAAGTGTCCACATACCTTTGGTGAGACGCAGTAAAATAGACAGTGTCCCTTTAACAACCCCCCCCCCCCCCCACACACACACACACACACACACAATAACAGCTGAGAGCAGAAGAAGAAGGCCAGCAGGTCTATTAATAGCAGATCCCACAGAGTCAGACCCGTCCCAGCACGTCCTCCACCGCTGCACCACCACCATGCCCGGCAGCCAGGCCCAATTCCGGGCCAGAGACCGCAACAATGTCCTGAACCGGCCCGAGTTTCTGTCCCTGAACCAGCCATCCCGCCGGGAACAGGCGGTGGGGGAGGGACGGGGGGGCGGAGGTCCGAGGAGACCTGTGTTCAGACAGCAGAGTCAGCAGGACAGCACAGGGGGGAGGTAAGACAAACAAGCTCCGCCCACAGACTCGGGACCCGGACCGAGACCAGAGTTTCATTTAGGTGCTCAAACTTTTTCTGTGACCTGATCCTGGATCATCTTCAGTTAAATTCAATAATGCAAAATCAGAATGTGACCTTTAAACGTAACGGCGCTTTAATAAAACCTTCTGAAACCTGAGAAGAGCCCGAGTTATTTTTAAGGAGTTCAGAGCTCAGTCTGTGACCTCCTCCTCAGACTGTGGGAGCTCCTCTCCCTCAGCATTAACATGCAGAGAGGAAGCTGCCTGAGAATCAGATTTTAGGTGATCTCAGTGTTCGCTGATGCTCCTTCACTGGGCCAGTCTGAGCACCTGTAAACAAAAGCATGATGGGAAGTGTAGTTGTGTTCATGCAACAGTCTGTTTACCCACATAAAATGTGGGTTTTTCTAATGGAGTCTGGTCTTGTCCTCAGGGGGGCCAGAGAGTCCTCCGAGAGCGGTCCAACTGCTGACAGCGGCGGTGCGAAGGATGCCTCCCGCTGGCCGGAGCAGGACTGCATGCAGCTTAACCCGTCTTTCAAAGGTATCGCCATCAGCTCTCTGCTCGCCATTGACATCAGTCTCTCAAAGCGTCTAGGGGTCTGCGTGGGAGCCCGCGGCTCCGGGGCCCCGCTGCGCCCCATGATCAGCTTGCTGGCCCTCACTGGCCACGCCCTCCCCTGGATCTGTGGCACCCTAATCTGCCTGTGGAGGAGCAGCACGCTGGCTGGACAGGAAGTGCTTGTCAACCTGTTGCTGGGTCAGACACCTGTCTGTCTCTCTGCTGTCTCACCTGTCTCTCACCTGTCTGTCTCTCTGTTGTCTTACCTGTCTCTCACCTGTCTGTCTCTCTGCTGTCTCTCACCTGTCTGTCTCTCTGCTGTCTTACCTGTCTCTCACCTGCCTGTCTCTCTGCTGTCTTACCTGTCTCTTACCTGTCTGTCTCTCTGCTGTCTTACCTGTCTCTCACTTGTCTGTCTCTCTGTTGTCTTACCTGTCTCTCACCTGTCTGTCTCTCTGCTGTCTCTCACCTGTCTGTCTCTCTGCTGTCTTACCTGTCTCTCACCTGTCTGTCTCTCTGCTGTCTCACCTGTCTCTCACCTGCCTGTCTCTCTGCTGTCTCTCACCTGTCTGTCTCTCTGTTGTCTTACCTGTCTCTCACCTGTCTGTCTCTCTGCTGTCTCTCACCTGTCTGTCTCTCTGCTGTCTTACCTGTCTCTCACCTGCCTGTCTCTCTGCTGTCTTACCTGTCTCTCACCTGTCTGTCTCTCTGCTGTCTTACCTGTCTCTCACCCGTCTGTCTCTCTGCTGTCTCACCTGTCTCTCACCCGTCTCTCACCCGTATCTCACCTGTCTGTCTCTCTGCTGTCTCACCTGTCTCTCACCTGTCTGTCTCACCTGTCTGTCTCTCTGCTGTCTCACCTGTCTCTCACCTGTCTGTCTCTCTGCTGTCTCACCTGTCTCTCACCTGTCTGTCTCTCACCCGTCTCTCACCTGTCTGTCTCCCTGCGGTCTCACCTGTCTCTCACCTGTCTGTCTCTCTGCTGTCTCACCCGTCTGTCTCTGTGCTGTCTCATCTGTCTCTCACCCGTCTGTCTCTCTGCTGTCTCACCTGTCTCTCACCCGTCTGTCTCTCTGCTGTCTCACCTGTCTCTCACCCGTCTTTCTCTCTGCTGTCTTACCTGTCTCTCACCTGTCTGTCTCACCTGTCTGTCTCTCACCTGTCTGACCTGTCTCTCACCCGTCTTTCTCTCTGCTGTCTTACCTGTCTCTCACCTGTCTGTCTCACCTGTCTGTCTCTCACCTGTCTGACCTGTCTCTCACCTGTCTGTCTCTCTGCTGTCTCACCTGTCTCTCACCTGTCTGTCTCTCTGCTGTCTCACCTGTCTCTCACCTGTCTATCTGCAGCGCTGATACTAGATCTGATGACGGTTGCTGGGATGCAGAAGTTGGTCAAACGTCGGGGACCGTGGGATTTCCCACCAACCTTCTTTGACTACATTGCCATGGATATGTACTCGTTCCCAGCAGCCCACGCCAGTCGGGCCGTCATGGTGTCCAAGTTTCTGCTGAACCACCTGGTGCTGGCGGTGAGTGGCTTGCTGCTTCACAGATAACAAAGACTGGAACAGTTTACAATCCTGATCCAGGTGTGTCCGCCTCCTGTCCTCCAGGTGCCTCTGAGGATCCTACTCTGCCTGTGGGCCTTCCTGGTGGGCGTGTCTCGGGTGTTGCTGGGGAAACACCACCTGTCAGACGTAGGTTGCGGCTTTGCACTTGGCTTCCTGCACTTCAGCCTGGTGGAGTCGGTGTGGCTGGACTCGGCCACCTGCCAGACGCTCATCTCCATCGGCACGCTGGGCTGGACTCTGGTCTGACCTGGTCCTTGTTCTGCTGCAGACTCGGGTCCGGCTTCGCTGGGTTTTTCTGCCCTCCATCAGCTCAGTGCTGCTGACAGGAGGCAGGGGCCATGTGGTCCCAACTGTGGAGGACCTGAGGAGGGCTCGTAGGAATGTTTGAGTCACAGGTACTGAAACAGGAAGTGTCTGCAGTCCCACGTCCTGTGGCGTTTTTTTTCTTGCCACCATCTCAGATTCTTCAGTAAAATTTTGTTGAAGTTTTTTTCATGTCAGAAACTGAGTTTGGACTTTCATTCTGCTAATGTCGAGTTTTATTTGAAGAACGTCCTCGGCTGTTTGAAGCTTCATAGTTTTTGCATTGTTCACTGAGAGTTCACATCAAAAGCTGAAGGTTGTTCCTCAGAGCTAAAGCTCAGGTGATACTGGCGCTACAGATTCTCTTTTCGGGGAAGTTTTCCCAAAACGATTGTGTTGACTGTCTCATCAAATCTCAGAAACTTCCGAACAGGTGCTGATTATGTATCTGAAAGTGTCTAACAAACCTCTCAGGTTCAGACTCCTTCAAACTCTTTTCTTTTCCTGATGAGTCGGCATCAGCTCGATAAGCGTTTGTCAGCATGGCGAATACCTACAGAAGCATTCACAGAAATACGCCGCGACTGTAAGGCTGCCATCGTGTCCCAGAACAAGCAGCTAATGAGGGCAATATTTATCAAAGACATGAACTTTGACCTTAACCCCTAACAGCATCCACGTCTCTGTTTGCGCTGCTGTGGTTTAGCAGGTTTACAGTTTGTTTTCTCCACAAGAACAGGCCTGCCTGAGTCTTCCAGAAACGGTCCAATCAGAAGAACCTTAAAGGGGAGGAGCTAAATCAGCTTGTTTAGGACAAGGGATGAAGGGAGGGGCTGCCCCATGCCTAGTGTGCACTGTGACTCATGCAAAGCTGCTTTATTAGACTTCAAGAATAGATTTAAAGAATGGAAGTGAGCCCAACATCGCCTCCTCAGACAAACTTTTTATTAAAACAAAAAATTGTCCAAGTTTTTCTTCTGATCTAAACGCTGTTATCAGAGCGCCGACTTTATACAGATTATACCCTGATCTGTATTGCTCTTTTTCTCTGTAAAACATCCTTTTGTTAGTGTCTGTCAAACAGTATTTCAGCTAAAAACATTATATTTAACTCTTCAAAGCTCAAATACAGAGAGTTCATGATTCTAGATGAAAATGAAGAAATGAGAATTCACCATGTTTCATCTGAAGGTTTCTGTAGTGTTTCTGCCCCTACATTGGCTAGTTTGTCCTGAAGCTGAGATGATGAAACGCGTCAAGTTTAAACTATGCATCTGTTCAGAGTTGCTAAATAAAACCTGTTTGTTGCCTAAACTGTGGTGGGAGTGGTTCATGTGCAGGTGAGGGTCATGACCTCCATCTGCACCTGCATCGCTTACAGAAACTTGTTTGAAGCCTTTGATCAGAGAAGGCCAGATGTTTTCAGTCTGAGCTGACACACATTGTGTTTTAGGACAGAAAGTAGTACTGTTGTTGTTTTTATGAGTAACACTGGTTTGTTAATGGAAAAAGCAAAAAAATAAAAATAAAATGGTAAATGGCTGTATTTGTAAAGCGCTTTACTTGTCCCTAAGGACCCCAAAGCGCTTTACACATCCAGTCATTCACACACTGGTGATGGCAGCTACATTGTAGCCACAGCCACCCTGGGGCGCACTGACAGAGGCGAGGCTGCCGGACACTGGCGCCACCAGCAGGCAACAGGTGAAGTGTCTCACCCAAGGACACAACGACCAAGCCGGGGCTCGAACCGGCAACCTTCCCATTACAAGGCGAACTGCCAACTCTTGAGCCACGATCGCCCCTGTATAAACCTGTAAAACATTAAAACATGATTTTTTTTTAAATGATTCTATCAATAATAATAATAATAATAATAATAATAATAATAATAATAATAATAATAATAATAATCTTAAACAATAAAAGCCTTTAGGGAACAAAGTGACTTACTGTTGAACAACAGGAGGACTTTTATTATGAAAGGGAGGGGAGAGGAAGTGAAGATTGTGCCTCAGAAATGGAAAAAGTCCATGATGAAGAGTCAAACGCTGTGTCCCATTTCAGGGTCTGCACGCTTGAAGTACGCATTTTAAGTGCGGTTACGTCACCGCCACGCGACGACGGCTGTCCCAATTCGAAGTGTACTTCAAATGCATACTCCAAATGCGCCGTCGATTTCCCCAAATATCAAGCGTGGTCCGGTGCACGCTTCGTGGTCCCATATATCCCACAATTCATAGCGCGGCGGTGGGTGTGGATAATTTTGCCGCAAAATACGGCAGAAGGGAGCGGCCAAGAGTGAACTGTCAAAAGTAAGTACTGAATATGACGTCACTTATTCATATGCGAATGTTTAATAATGAAGAACATTAAAACATTGCTGTTGGACACATGACGGCAAAGTTATGTGACACTAGTGATGTTTGTACTTTCAGCATTAACTTGGTTTTAAAGCCTCTACTTCTAAATATACATATAGTCGACCTTAATCTTACAGAGAATCTGATGATTTTATGGATAATTAAAGTCAGTCATATATCCACAAACACAACAAGCTGAAAGTCAGTGATATATATATATATATATATACACACACACACATACATACATACACACACACATATATCATAATAATCTGACAATACTATAATATTGGCCACATTATATTTACATTACCACAGTGAGATGACTTTAGTCTCATGAACAACATTAACTAATTATTATTTACTAGCTAATCTTAAATGACTGTTCAGTACAGAAATGAAGCCCTTGAATCATGTTTTACAGTCCTGTGGTCTCAGCCTCAGATACTCAACTAATCAAAGTGATGTCAGAACAAAAATGAATGGCCAACAAAACAATTTTCTCCTCCATTTCTGTCAAACAAAGCTGTATGTAACGTGTCTCGCGGTTAGTATCATGGTTGCTAGGCAACCTGAACAGCGCGACGAAGCATATACCGTCCCATTTCACAAGCCTCTCACTTCCGCACTTCTCGTACTTATAGTACGCGCCGTACGTAGTACGCGTAGTGCGCGTACTTCAAGCGTGCAGACCCTGAAATGGGACACAGCCAAAGACAAACACAGCCTGGAGCTTTTCACCAAAATAATTGACAACCTGAAGCGATTTCAAAATAAAAGTCTCTTCATCTGCAGGTTTAAAGTGCTTCCAGTCTTTGGAAAGTTTAAGGCTTTTCTTGTGGATCAAAGAGTTACTGAATTGGCCCTTTAACTGAACTGGTTTCCAGTCTGGACCTGGTTTAGTTGTATCTGTGCGTCTTCCAGGTGAACTAAACCAGTCAGGGTCGGGCTGTGGACTGCGGCGAACGCAGTTTGATGGCCTTGTGGTTTTCCAGTGCGGCGAACGTGATGATGTTTTCTGTCGTATGACAGGTGGTTAAGGTCACCACGTAGCCACAGACACGGAAACAGAACCAAAAACCAGAAGACCAGCGACAAATCCACAGAGCTTCCTCCTAAAGGTTCTCATAGTGAAGACAGTCACAGAAAATTCTAAGCCCCGCCCACATGTGAAGCGCTTTGTGTAGCTAGCATCAGCGAAGCGGTGTGAAAGGGTGAAGGTCAAACCTGTGAGCTTCTTAATGATGTCTTTGGTCTGAAGGTCCAAGTCGGACACGATCCACTGAAACACACGGGTCAAAGGTCAGGGCCTGCGTCCTGTGAGGGCTGAACCGAGCTGACGTCGAGCTTTCATTCTCACACTGACCGTCTGAAATGATCCGGTCTCAGCTGCGAAGCTGCTAATACAACAGACGGCATGAGTCATCACGCCGTGGTGGACCAAACGCACACTGCAGGTCACATGACCTGTTCCTTGGAAACTGCACAGACAGTTACCGGGAATAAGTTTTGGAATTCCCAAAATGGAATAATCCTCATCATTAAACCTTGGATTTAGAGCCACAGATTACAGGTGAGGGGTACATAAAGGTCAAAGGTCAGCTTAGAGTACTTCTGATTCTCATCTCCACACACTGAGACAGAGCGTACCTTTGCTTAGTCCCAGAACAGACAACAGCGCCGTGCTGTCGTCCATTCACAGAAAACTTCACAAAAACACTGGAAGCATGTCGTCATCTGAGGAGATGAATCAAGTTTACGTCACACCTTTGAGGCTGAGGTTACCTGCTGTGTGACATCACCTGTCAGTCAAAGAGGCCACGCCTTAATAATGCAAATTAAAACCCTTACTGTGAGTTCTAAAGTCATGCGTCTCCTGTACAGGTGCTCTGAGGGGAAAATGATCAAAATAGTCTCTGAGGCTTCAAACATGTTTATTAACGTGAGACTGTGCTGACTCACTGCTGCCTCGGCTGGACGTTAGAGGAAGTGCTGAGAAAGATTTAAGTGATGCCCTTATTGAGAACAGGTGTGGCAGTAATCAGGCCAGAGAGACTGAACTCAGCTTTTCAAAGATGTGATACACCACAGTTAATTTATGTTATAATCAGGGCTGCACATAAGTGGTCCGCAGGTGCGCAACATCGGAGATCTCCGTCCTATCGCAGTCCTGGGAACAGCTAAGATCCTGCAGGACCCTGAAGCTCCCAGGCCTCTGGTAGAGGACCGAGCCTGAAGATATCGTGGTTTTAGCTGCATGTCAGCCATGGTGTTGGAGATCCTTGTAAAAACCAGAGGTGGGAAGTGAAATAAGGACTTAGGTATACGTTGTTTTTTTTGTTTGTCAAATGTCAAGTGGGACAACAGGAAGGTTTAAAATGATTTTCTGACCACGTTTTGAACTTGTGGAATCAGATTAAGGAAACTTTTGTTGACATCGAAGTCGTGAGAAAGCATTGGGTTGATTTTTGGTTTATGATTTAGCACAAAATAAACATTTTTAAAGAATCGAGTTGGTAGTGCGTTCTGACACAAACCACCTACAGCCTTTTACTGCAGTACTTTGTGTTTTGACTCTTAAAGGCCGTGACAGCAGTAACATGTCTGTGCGGTTTGTCTCACAGTGCAGCGGCGCTCGGATTTGACAGGGAGAGAAAAGAAAGAGCTAAGTTCACTCAGACATGCAGGAAGAGAGCTTAGTGTTAAAGGTGTGCTGAGCCACTACACAGTGTCCCCTCACCTGCTAATCCTCACTCTAACCTCCAACTGTTGTCATCGTTGTGACGTGGGCAGACCGTGGGCAGACTGTGGGGAACGAGGACCCAGGCGCGGTGCTCTGTGTATAAACACTGCGTTTATTTACAGTGATGGAAAAACATGACAATAAATTCAATTCAATTCAATTCAATTTTATTTATATAGCGCCAAATCACAACAAATGTCGCCTCAAGGCGCTTCATAGATACAGAGAAAAGCCCAACAATCATATGACCCCCTATGAGCAAGCACTTTGGCGACAGTGGGAAGGAAAAACTCCCTTTTAACAGGAAGAAACCTCCGGCAGAACCAGGCTCAGGGAGGGGCGGCCATCTGCTGCGACCGGTTGGGGTGAGAGAAGGAAGACAGGATAAAGACATGCTGTGGAAGAGAGACAGAGATTAATAACAGATACGATTCAATACAGAGAGGTCTGTTAATACATAGTGAGTGAGAAAGGTGACTGGAAAGGAAAAACTCAATGCATCATGGGAATCCCCCGGCAGCCTACATCTATTGCAGCATAACTAAGGGAGGATTCAGGGTCACCTGGTCCAGCCCTAACTATATGCTTTAGCAAAAAGGAAGGTTTTAAGCCTAATCTTAAAAGTAGAGATAGTGTCTGTCTCCTGAATCCAAACTGGAAGCTGGTTCCACAGAAGAGGGGCCTGAAAACTGAAGGCTCTGCCTCCCATTCTACTTTTAAATACTCTAGGAACAACAAGTAGGCCTGCAGAGCGGGAGCGAAGTGCTCTAATAGGGTGATATGGTACTACAAGGTCATTAAGATAAGATGGGGCCTGATTATTTAAGACCTTGTATGTGAGGAGCAGGATTTTGAATTCAATTCTGGATTTAACAGGAAGCCAATGAAGGGAAGCCAAAACAGGAGAAATATGCTCTCTCTTTCTAGTCCCTGTCAGGACTCTTGCTGCAGCATTTTGGATTAACTGAAGGCTTTTCAGTGAGTTTTTTGGACATCCTGATAATAATGAATTGCAGTAGTCCAGCCTGGAAGTAATAAATGCATGAACTAGTTTTTCAGCGTCACTCTGAGACAGGATATTTCTAATTTTAGAGATGTTGCGCAAATGGAAGAACGCAGTCTTACATATTTGTTTAATATGTGCGTTGAAGGACATATCCTGGTCAAAAATGACTCCAAGGTTCCTCACAGTGTTACTGGAGGCCAAGGTAATGCCATCCAGAGTAAGAATCTGGTTAGATACCATATTTCTAAGCTTTTCAGCGCCGAGTACAATGACCTCAGTTTTATCTGAGTTAAGAAGCAGAAAGTTAGTGGCCATCCAAGTCTTTATGTCTTTAAGACATTCCTGCAGTTTAACTAATTGGTGTGTGTTATCTGGCTTCATGGACAGATAGAGCTGGGTGTCATCTGCATAGCAGTGAAAATGTATGCTATGTCTTCTAATGATGCTGCCTAGGGGAAGCATGTATAATGTAAACAGAATTGGTAAAATCCCGTAGATCCCGTGCTCTCCCGACTCCCGTGACGTCCTCTTCCCAGTGTTCGTGCTCCTGTCGCCGTGATGAGCACCCCGTGCTCGCGGCCTCTCGCTACTCCTGCGGACACAGAGAGAGGCAGCTGTCAGACACACAATAATGCAGGAGACTCAAACTAAGAACTGGTCGAGAAGCCACGCAATGATCCAGCGTCGGAGCTCCACCACACTCTCAAGTAGCTCCTCCGACAGGCCTGATCAGCTGCAGGTGTGTCAAGGTCTTCAGGTGTGGCCAATCACCTGCCAGGGCCACACACACACACACACACACGTCTACAAGCAGGGAGAACGAGGGACAGCAATACAAAATACATAGATTATAATATTAGTCCATAACTGCTGACACTTGTAGTTTGTAGGTGTGGAGGCGAAGTCGCAGTAACATGTGGAGAAAACAGGTGTTTTTAAAATTCTCTACTCGAGTCCAGATTCAAACTACACTCATTAGGATGAGAAAGATCTAAATAAATACATTTTATATGGTCATGTGCTAATATTATTATGTTAATACAACAAAAGGTTCAGTTACCTTCATACAAAAACTGTTCATACAGCTACTTCATACTTTCTTACTTTGGTACATTTCACAGCTTTGAGTAAAAACTTGCTTCAGTGCTTCAGCTGGAGTGTTTTACCCACGTATCTGTGTGAGTAGAGAGACGTTTGCCACCTCTGAGCTCCTCGTGTCTAACCTGCTCACAGGCAGCAGGGCCACGTCACACCGCGTCCCCCTCCCGTGTCGGACTCTGACCTGCAGGGCGGGTGGGGGCTGGGTGGATGGGTGGGACTGTGGAAGGAGGGCGTTGGGTCGGCCCCTTGTTACGGCGCCTTCAGCCGTCCAATCCTGACCTGCTGATGTAAACCGGCCTGTGTAAATTTCCCACAATGCCCCTGTGCCTCTATGAGGCGCAGCCTGAAGTAGAGCGGGGGGGATCGGACCCAGACCCGGTCCGCTGAGCCGCGGGGACTGATGGCGGGGATGAAAGTGACCCGGCAGCGCTGGAGGTGTCGGTGGTTCCGCTTCCCGGCGCCTCGGAGCGGTCTGGGCCTTGGCTCGGCGCCTCACCGTGACCGTGAGCGCCTCCAGCGCAGGCGGGCTCATAAGGCGCAGGCGGGCTCATAAGGCGCAGGCGGGCTCATAAGGCGCAGGCGGGCTCATAAGGCGCAGGCGGGCCCCGGGTGGTCGTGTTACTTCGGTAGCACATATACTAAAATTGGAACAGAGAAGACTAGCATGGCCCTGCGCAAGGATGACACGCAAATCCCTCATTTTCTTTAAAAGTAATTCGACTCTGAAATAGTTTGAGAGGTTTATTAATGACGACAGGTAAACACAGCACACGCCACGGACACGCTCCCAGTTCACAGGAGAATAATCCTTTAATTGTCCTACAAGAGGAAATCTGGTTGTGTCAGCAGCAATAAAAACACACATATACACAAAAAGAACAGGACACAGAACAGAAAACAAAAACATATTCATGGACAGTAGTTACCAGAGCAGAGTACAGTTGTTAAAGTCTGACAGCTGCAGGGAGGAAGGACCTGCAGCTCCTTCATCATCGAGGATGCAGCAGTCTGTCACTGCAGCAGCTCTGCAGCAACATCTACATGCATGGAGACTCTGTCCATCAGAGATGTTATGGCCAGAGTCCTTCTGTCTCCACCACCTGCACTGGGTCCAGGGTGCATCCCAGAACAGAGCTGGCCTTCCTGATGAGTTTATCCAGCCTCTTTCTCTCAGCTGCTGATAAACTGCTGCTCCAACATACAACACTGTAAATATGACAGATGCCACCACAGAGTCATAGAAGGTCTTTAAAAGCGCTCCCTGGACTCCAAATGACCTCAGCAGGTAGAGTCTGCTCTGACCCTTCCTGTAAACAGCATCAGTCCAGTTTATTACTCAGGTGAACACCCAGGTACCTATGAGAGTCCACTATCTCAGTGTCCACTCCCTGGACGTTCACCGTGAAATGGAGGAGAAAGCATCTGTTACATTACACAGATACTCAGTGACACACAGACACTAGAGGGCTTAAAAAAATCGATCTCCCGATTTAAATCGATTTGATCTTGAATAAAGTGATATGGATTCAGGTGTGAAGGGTTGTCAGGATGGACCCCGCCCTAAGGTAGCTGGGATAGGCTTCACCCCCATGACCCTGACGAGGACACGTGCAGGAGGTTGGAGTTTTATTTGTTGTGTGTTGTTGTCATGCCGCTGTAACTTTCCACAGCACGGTGGACGAGGAGCTGCGTGGGTGCGTCAGTGTTTCTGTGACGGACCTCGTTAACCTTTGGATCATCGCCAAACGCGGTTTATTGAGTGTTTCATTCATCAACAGGAGAACAGCCACTAGTCACAGTGTGTGTCCGTGATGAAGTGCAGGAACGTTCCCACGCAGTCACACCTGAGGCATGTTTGTGGTGCTCCCGTCGCCTTTGATTTGTGCACAGCACTGACGGAGGTCCGTTTAGGCTTGTTGTTTTTCTAAATGTGAGCGCAGAAGAAGAAAAGCTCGCAGGGTTAGAAACAACTCACGTCGTCCCCAAACAGACAGACGTGCAGCCCACCTGACACTGTGGACGGTTGCTGAGTGTGATGCAGCTCTCTGTCGAAACGGGGCTTTGCATTAGCCAATCATATCGTTTGTTTTGGCTTTAGCCCGGTCTGATTCCTGTCTGTTTGTGGACCTTTGCTCAGCGCGTTTGAGCTGGTCGTCGCTCCGGCCTCCGCAGCAGCGACACCACCATCCGGAAACACGACGCCTCCCATCAGAGCGGAGACAACAGGACGGAGCTGGGACTGTTTGGGAAGCAGATCGGAGACGGAGCGAGTCCTCCTCGGCCCACCCGTGCCGTCAGAGTGGAGATGATCCACTCTTTGTGTGTGTTGGACAGCACCCTCTCCTGTCTGTCATTAAGGATGCTTCTGTGTTTCCTCTGAAGGAGGTGTCAAGGAGGCGCTGCAGTGTCCTCCCAGGAAGCTGTAATCTTTGCTGGGCTGCAGTTGTCTGTGCGGCTGCAGGGGGCGCTGTGGAGCAGCAGTCAGGCTGCAGAACCTCAGAGGAAGACGGGCGGCTGCCTGCTCGCGCATTTTTGTGCTTTTTTCGCTGGTTTAACGGATAAAAACGACTCGGTCACCATGGCAACAGGCCGGCTGGTGGAGGTGTACCTGGACCTTCTATCGCAGCCCTGCCGGGCGGTGCACATCCTGCTCACCTGCACCAAAATCCCGCACAGAGTGCGCACCGTGGCGCTGCGGAAAGGTGAGCTGCTGACAGGCTGGTTAACTAACCAGCCGGTTAACTAACCGACTAGCCGAGCGGCTAACTAGTCCTCTGACCGCCTGCTCACCCGTGTACGCACTCGGCGCACCCAGAGCGGTTTGTGGGCACACAACTTCAGCTGAACTCCGACCCGAAGAACTTTGACCTACATCCGAGCGGTGCACAGAGCCCGCCAGACCTCACTCAAAATCTCCGGATTTAAGCTCTCTCTGACCCCGCGAGAGGAAACTGCGTCCGAACCGAACCGATCCTCGTAGAAAACGTCATGAGGCTGGTCGGGGACATTCGGCGCTCTTAAACTCACTGAATGTCCGGTTTTCACACAGTTTACATGTTTCAGAAACAAAAAATAACAACAGATTCTTCAGATATTATTCAGATATTCTGGGAATCTTAAATCACTTGGTTTCCCATCGGAGTTCTGAATGAAGCTGCTGCTCAGACTTGTGTCTGCATTAGAGCGCACACGCTGCAGGCCGCTTTATATGACCGGATTTTTGAGTGGACTTTGTTTTTAGCTTCTCGTGTGTGTGCAGGAGAACATCGGACTCCGGACTTCACCAAGCTGAACCCCATGCAGAAGGTTCCTGTCATGGTGGACGACGGCTTTGTCCTCACAGAGAGGTACACACACACACACACACACAATTCAGTTTTATTTACACAGCACCAAATCACAACAACAGTCGCCTCAAGGTGCTTTATATTGTAAGGTCGACCCTACAATATTACATACAGAGAAAACCCAACAATCATAAGGAAGACAGGATAAAGACATGCTGTGGAAGAGAGACAGAGGTTAATAACAGATATGATTCAGTGCAGAGAGGTCTGTTAACACATAGTGAGTGAAGAAGAAACACCCAGTGCATCATGGGAATCCCCGGCAGCCTACATCTATTGCAGCATAACTAAGGGAGGATTCAGGGTCACCTGGTCCAGCCCTAACTATATGCTTTAGCAAAAGGAAGGTTTTAAGCCTAATCTTGAAAGTAGAGATAGTGTCTGTCTCCTGAATCCAAACTGGAAGCTGGTTCCACAGAAGAGGGGCCTGAAAACTGAAGGCTCTGCCTCCCATTCTACTTTTAAATACTCTAGGAACAACAAGTAGGCCTGCAGAGCGAGAGCGAAGTGCTCTAATAGGGTGATATGGTACTACAAGGTCATTAAGATAAGATGGGGCCTGATTATTTAAGACCTTGTATGTGAGGAGCAGGATTTTGAATTCTGGATTTAACAGGAAGCCAAAACAGGAGAAATCTGCTCTCTCTTTCTAGTCCCTGTCAGGACTCTTGCTGCAGCATTTTGGATTAGCTGAAGGCTTTTCAGTGAGTTTTTAGGACTTCCTGATAATAATGAATTACAGTCGTCCAGCCTGGAAGTAGTAAATGCATGAACTAGTTTCTCAGCGTCACTCTGAGACAGGATATTTCTAACTTCTCCTTCTCTCACCCCAACCAATCACAGCAGATGGCCCCGCCCCTCCCTGAGCCTGGTTCTGCTGGAGGTTTCTTCCTGTTAAAAGGGAGTTTTTCCTTCCCACTGTCGCCAAAGTGCTGCTCATAGGGGGTCATATGATTGTTGGGTTTTTCTCTGTATCTATGAAGCACCTTGAGGCGACTGTTGTTGTGATTTGGCGCTATATAAATAAAACTGAATTGAATTAACTTTAGAGATTAAAACACGCTCACCCATTTAAAGTGTTCCTGTGAGGCGGGACGGTCACGTCGGAATCACATGTTCAGTGTAAACGTCAGGTTGTGTCATGTGTTGCAGCGACGCCATCCTGAAGTACCTCACCACCAAGTACGATGTCCCAGAGCACTGGTATCCACGGCAACCAGAGAGACGAGCCCGAGTGGACGAGTACACAGCGTGGCATCACACCAACACACGACCGCACGCTGCTAAAGTCTTCATCCTGGAGGTATGGAGCCAAACACGTCTCAAATATCTGAAATCAGCTGATCAGGAGACAGCAGCGTGGGGTTCTGTGACGGCGCCGCACCTGTTCTGACATCATCAGGAGTATAAAGCTGCTGTAATGCCATCAAGAAGCTCAGGTGTGCTTTGTGTCTCCGCCCACCTCAGGTGCTGCTCCCAGCTCAGTCTGGCTCTCCGGTGGATGAGGCGCGTTTGAATCGCGCTCTCTCCGACCTCGACGACACGCTGGATAAACTGGAGTCCATGTTTCTTCGCCGCCAGCCTTTCCTCTGCGGTGATGACATCACTGTGGCCGACCTGCTCGCGGCGTGCGAGCTCATGCAGGTCAGTTTCTGGATGCTCAAGCCCCGCCCCCCTCAGAGAAGCCTTTTGTCTCTTCGGGTACGTTCAGAGAGCTCGTCTCCAAACAGCTGCAGTGAAACTGAGACACAAACAGGAAATGGAGAAGCTTCCCCTTCAAAGTAAAAGTTGTAATTCTGCACCGCTGCCAACAAAAGTGCAGCTTTTACTTTGAAGGCAGAGCATGTCTATTTCCTGTTTGTGTTGCACTTTTTAACGTGTCCCTGCCCCAGCGAGCAGTTAGACATGATACTCGTGTGATGAGGATCAACAGGGGGTCCGCGACCCTCTTAGGGACTCTCCAGTCGTTGTTCTTAGAGCTGACGAAGCTTCTCTGATTCAGTCCTGAAGCTTTTCTTTCCGAGCTCAGACTACGATGAGCTGGACGTCTGAGAGCCTTCAGACCGAGTTCAGATTATTGCTTCTCTTCTCATGAAGGATGCTCCACTGTCTCCTCTGCTAAAGGAAGCACTGAAGCTCCTTTCCTTACTCTGAGGACTGACAGCTGTGATTAGAAACGCTCCCGAGAGGAGCGGGCACTCTGAACGCACCCTGTTTGTGTCTGTCTGGTTCTGAGCATGCTCAGTGTGTCTCCTTGCAGCCTCTGGGCGGGGGCAGAGACGTCCTGAAGGAGCGTCCTCAGCTGCAGCAGTGGAGGACTCGAGTCCAGTCGGCCGTCGGCGAGGCATTTGACGAAGCTCACAGCGTCCTGTATGCCCTCAGAGACCGCCGCCGAGCCCGTCTGTGACATCTGCACGAGGGGGAGGAGTCAGCCGAGGGTGTGAGGAGGATGAAGGAGCGGCTCACTTTGATTTCTCTGCTTTAAAAACCTCAGAGGCCTTCGAGTTCCTGGACTCTGATCGATGACAGAATCAATAAATCTATCAATGTATCAATATTTGAATCAGCTGACGCACTATAACAGGAAATGAGTTTTGAAATGAAAATAAAAAAAGCTGCTTGTACTTTGCCTCTTGAGTGTCTGTGACTGAGCGCCCCCCGCAGGCTGGAGGAGGAGCTGCGGCGCTGTAGGCGTGGTCAAACGAGCACATTAAAGAGACTCGGCAAAAATGTAAAAATCTTTATTAGAAAACTTTATTTACAGCAGGTTCAGCAGCAGAGACGTGACTACACAGAGGAAGAGGGCGGGGCTTGGCTCCGTTTGGCGGGATGTTGCTCCTCGCCGTCTCCTTCTCGTCCTCGTTTCCTCAGGTGTCTTCCTGAGGTCGACTCCACCTCCTGCAGGGGGAGGAGCTCAATGGATCAGGAGGCAGACTCATGGTTGTACTGTGTGTGTGTGTGTGTGGTTACCATGGCAGCAGCAGCCCCCCCTCCCTCTGCAGACGGGTACATGAGCCTGTGCGCCGTCTCCAACATCTCCTGGTCCTGCAACCGTCACAGAGTGAGCAGCCTACACTTCCCACAATGCACCTGAGCATCTTTAACCCTCTTAAGACTTGCTGTGGCGTCAGCTGTGCTGCACACAGCCAACCGCCATCGTTGAGGGCGGAGTCACTACAAAAACACTGAACACAGCCTGGTGCGTGGTTATTTGGGTGAGGGGGGGGCGTCAGGTGAGGCGTTACCTGTAGCCAGGGGTGCTGCAGAGCTTCCTCGATGCTCATCCTCTTCATCGGATCAACGACCAGCAGCTTCCTCACCACGTCTTTGGCTGAAACACAGACGGGTCATGTGAGTCCAAACACAGGAAGCTCCGCCTTTCACCCAAAAGTCCTGAGCCCCCCACGCACTGTGGAACACGCAGAGACTCACCTGAACACACCTGAACACACCGTGAGCCTGACGTGACACTGCGCTGTGAGCAGCTCTCGTTTGCTCGTTTCTAGAAAAATCTCAGCGCCATCGTGAAGCGAGCGCCGACAGCGAGCGCCGACAGCGAGCCCGTCATCACTAACAGTATCGATAAAGTTCAGCAGCTCGTACCTTGATCAGAGACGCTCTTCCACTTGGCCTGAACCATGGTGAACTCTCCTCTGATGATCTGATCGGTGACCGACTGATGACCGAAGCTCTCGTGGAACGGAGGGTAACCTCCCAGGCTGACGGGAGGAGAGAGAGGAGGAGTCAGCGGTGAAGCAAATCATCAAACGTTACATAGAAATTTTCACAGCTTTCAGGTGGAGATGTTTGACCTCTGACCCTGGCTGTTTCTCTGCGGCTTCCTCGACAGTCACACGCCTGCAGGAGCCCGGTGACATCACCGCCGAGGTAAGTGACTCGTAAACCATGAGTCATTTATGGAACCTTGGCGGTGATGTCACCGGGCTCCTGCAGGCGTGTGACTGTCGAGGAAGCCGCAGAGAAGTCCTACAGGGATAAAAAGCGGACGCGTATTCTGCTTCTTCTTCGTTGGTGGTGTGAGCAGGCGTAGGACGCTGTGAACACGACAGCGACGCGTGCCGAGGTCTCGGGAATCAGCCGGTCGTTTCTGTCAGACTCTGCTGCTGAACGCCAGCGTTTTCTGTCTGCATGTAATACGGATTCATCCCGGGGAGGAGCCTTTCTGAGGTCAAAGGTCAGGTGACCAGGGACTGAACGTGGGTGTAAAAGCAGCTGATGCCCACGAGCACGTTTAACACTCTGGGGTCGACGATCAATTTAAGACGACACAGCAACCAGATGCAGCGACCCAGAGTCTCGTTTCAACCCGGTCGAAACTTTATACCAGTTCTGATAACAACACACGCCACGTTCTTCTGAATAAAACCGCGTTTTCTAAGGGCAGCGCTAGCAAACACTTCCCTATTGGTGTTACAGTGCACCATGTCAACCAATCAGAAAATGATATGGCAACATGTGGCACTCGGTTGTTTAGGAGGAGGGGAGAGGGAGAGAGTTTTGAGATGTGAGACGTCAGCGTGCGGTCAGCGTGCGGTCAGCGTGCGGTCAGCGATTCGTTAAACATGTTTGTGGGTTTTACAGAAAATAAAGTTTTTCTACTCTGAAGTGTTTTTGGTCTGATTTAGATCAATTGTGCGATCAATGTCAATGGCTCCACGCAGGAAGTACAAACACACTCTGGCGTGCTGGCAGCGGCTCTGTTTTCATGTGCCGAGGGTAACCAGGCGGGCAAACGAGCGAGCGCACGAGTCGAGGCGGCGCGACAGGTGAATAAACGAAAGCGTTTCCCTGACAACACAAATCATCCATCATCACCCTGCAGCAGGAGGCCGGAGCCTACCAGACGAAGAGCAGCACGCCAAGGCTCCAGGCGTCCACGGCGAGCCCGTAACCTGTGGTGGACGCGTGCGTGAACACCTCCGGAGCCAGGTAAGATGGAGTCCCACACAGAGTCCTCATCAGCACCGCCTCCTCCAGGATCCGAGACTGGTTAAAGTCCGTCACCTGACGCACACACACACACACACACTCAGTGAGCAGGGAGGAGGTGGTGATGCTGCAGGTGATGCTGCAGGTGATGCTGCAGGTGATGCTGCAGGTGATGCTGCAGGTGAGCACACGTACCTTGATGAGACACACGTCGTCCTGGGAGGACAGCAGGATGTTCTCCGGCTTCAGGTCTCTGTGGATGATCCCGTTACTGTGGAGATACTACACACACACACACACACACACACAGTTACAGTCGCTGCACCTGTGTGTGTTTGTGTGCGTGTTCGTTACCATAGCAACACCAGCTAACCTGCACAGCACGAAGCATCTGGTAAAAATAAAGTTTGGCAACAGATTCGTTGAGCTGCTGCTTCGACTTCACTCTGTGGAACAGCTCCCCCCCCTCCATCCTGACAGGTGAGAGACACAGGTGTGAGAGAGAGAGACACAGGTGTGAGAGAGAGACACAGGTGAGAGAGACACAGGTGAGAGAGAGAGACACAGGTGTGAGAGAGAGAGAGACACAGGTGTGAGAGAGAGACACAGGTGGGAGAGAGAGAGAGAGACACAGGTGTGAGAGAGAGAGAGACACAGGTGTGAGAGAGAGAGAGACACAGGTGTGAGAGAGAGAGACACACAGGTGTGAGAGAGAGAGACACACAGGTGAGAGAGAGAGAGACACACAGGTGAGAGAGAGAGAGACACACAGGTGAGAGAGAGAGGCTACGTCCACACTAGCGTTTTCAGTTGTTTTCACAGAGTTGTGCGTCCACATTGAAACGGCCCAAAACGCTTCCAGTCATGCGCATGCGTGAAACGCAAGAAGATTCGACCTGCCTCATTTCTGCCGTTTCTTTACGTTCCGGCTCTTTGAAGCGTCGCAGCAAAATGTGGAGGAAAAGCAGCGAGTTTGTTAAATGGACTCACAATGAGGTGGAGTCGTTGCTGCGAGTAACACAAAAGTACAAAGTTACAAAAGCGAGCAAGAATTAAAGAATGTGAAGAAAAGCTCTCAGGAGCATCGACAGGCTGATGTTGATCTTTTTAGGGCTGTCAAACAAAACTGCTGTGTAACGCCCTCCACTATCTCAGTTTAATGGGTCACATGACTGCATCACATGACTAAAATGCGTCATCATTTTGGAAAAGCACCGTGTTCAAATGTATCCGTTTTCAAACCGCGGCGTTTTCTTTGAGCGAAAACGCCGTCTCAGTTTGGACGGGAGGCCAAAATGGAGAGAAAAGAACGAAAGCGTATTAGTGTGGGCGTGGCCTGAGACAGGTGAGAGAGACAGGTGGAGTTTCACGCACAGCTCCAACACGATGTAGAAACTTTCCTCCGTCTGATAGAAGTCCTCCGTCTTTATGAGACAAGGCTGCAGGAGACAAGGAGGAAAGGAAGGATGCGTGCTGTTACTGGCGATAAAGGAGTGTTCCTGTACTTGTGCTTTTTCTTCTTCTTCGTTGGTGTTACTCACGTGGTCGACCCTCTGCAGGATGTCAATCTCTGTCTTTGCGTTTCGTGTCGCCGTCTGTGATTGGACAGGAAAATAAGTCACATGATCACCATTGGTTGTTCCCCTTCAACTCTCAAAATAAGGTTGAGACGCCATGTTTGTAGTTCTCTGTGTTTTCACACCTCGCTGACATTTCATTGGGTTAAATTCAATACCTGATTGGCTGGCACCAGAAATATTTAAATTAAGCAGTGTACTGAGAGTTTACCGCCCCCTAGTGGTGATTTCATGCAGTGCACTGTTAGTTTGACAGAGAGGGGTGTCTGCATTTTTGACGCTATTAAAATTCATAAATGAACTGACACCATCACACCTGCTGACAAACACGCAGTCGAAAGAAACGAGCAGCGGGTCTCAGCCAATCAGAGAGCAGATGAGGCGACTCACCCCTTCAGACTGAAAGTTCTTCTTGTTTATGATTTTCACTGCAAACTTCCTGCAGGTGGATCGCTCGAAAGCCAGCCGGACCTCGCCACACACTCCTCTGAAACACACACAGTCAGCAGGGTGGCACAGGAAATGACATCACAGCACCACGACACAACTCACGTGCCGATGCGTCGGGTCAGTAGGTATTTCTCTTGCAGGTCTCTGGGTAGGCTGGACTGATCGTCCGACATCAGGTCGATGAAGACAAAAACTGCAGAGAGACATGAGCAGGAGGTGAGACCAGCACCAGGGTGTCCAGGTGTTTTCAGGTGCTGTTCTGGTGGGCGGAGTCACCTCGGTTTCGTTGTTCAGCCAGAGAGATGACGGCGTTATTGACCAGAGGAAGCTTCTTGTCTTTCCCGATCGGAATCCCATCGAGAAAAGTGCCGTTATTACTGAGGTCCTCCACGAAGACCTCCGAGCCCTCCTGACACACACAGGTGGAGAGGGCGACGTTAAAGCCCCGTGAGCGCAATACTCACAGTACAATCAGCGCTAATATCAGTGGTAGTAGTACTGCAGTAGTCTCACTCTGTAGATCCTGAAGTGTTTCTTGCTGTAGATTCGGAACTTTCTGGAGTTTCGGTCATTTGGATCCTCCAGGACGTAGTTACACCTGGAGTCCCGTCCAAACAGGTACTGGTCCTCTATGCAGTCTGTAAACAAACAGGAAACAGGAAGTGCTCTTTTATGCAGTCTGTAAACAAACAGGAAACAGGAAGTGCTCCTCTATGCAATCTGTAAACAAACAAACAGGAAGCAGGAAGTGCTCCTCTATGCAGTCTGTAAACAAACAAACAGGAAACAGGAAGTGCGCCTCTATGAAGTCTGTAAACAAACAAACAGGAAACAGGAAGTGCTCCTCTATGCAGTCTGTAAACAAACAAGCAGGAAGCAGGAAGTGCTCCTCTATGCAGTCTGTAAACAAACAAACAGGAAACAGGAAGTGCGCCTCTATGCAGTCTGTAAACAAACAAACAGGAAACAGGAAGTGCTCCTCTATGCAGTCTGTAAACAAACAAACAGGAAGTGCTCCTCTATGCAGTCTTTAAACAAACAAACAGGAAGTGCTCCTCTATGCAGTCTGTAAACAAACAAACAGGAAACAGGAAGTGCTCCTCTATGCAGTCTGTAAACAAACAGGAAACAGGAAGTGCTCCTCTATGCAGTCTGTAAACAAACAAACAGGAAGCAGGAAGTGCTCCTCTATGCAGTCTGTAAACAAACAAACAGGAAACAGGAAGTGCGCCTCTATGCAGTCTGTAAACAAACAAACAGGAAACAGGAAGTGCTCCTCTATGCAGTCTGTAAAGTGCTCCTCTATGCAATCTGTAAACAAACAAACAGGAAACAGGAAGTGCTCCTCTATGCAGTCTGTAAACAAACAAACAGGAAACAGGAAGTGCTCCTCTATGCAGTCTGTAAACAAACAGGAAACAGGAAGTGCTCCTCTATGCAGTCTGTAAACAAACAGGAAACAGGAAGTGCTCTTCTATGCAGTCTGTAAACAAACAAACAGGAAACAGGAAGTGCTCCTCTATGCAGTCTGTAAACAAACAAACAGGAAACAGGAAGTGCTCCTCTATGCAGTCTGTAAACAAACAAACAGGAAGTGCTCCTCTATGCAGTCTGTAAACAAACAAACAGGAAGTGCTCCTCTATGCAGTCTGTAAACAAACAAACAGGAAACAGGAAGTGCTCCTCTATGCAGTCTTCTGCCCCCCCCCGTGGAATTACAAAACCTGCAATTCTGGGATTTTATTTGGATGCTAATTAGCAGCAGCAGCTAGCTCATCCCTTGGTCACTGCTTGAAACAGGAAGAGGTGTTGAAAAACCAGGATGCCACGTCCATCTTTTATCTACAGTGTAAAGATCTGTCACACCTGAAGCACTGTCTGCTGAACAGAAGTATCCTGATTACTTCATGTGTTATTTAAAGTATGGAACAGCTCGGCTGGCTGATTATGCTAATTCTGCTGCTAATTCTACTAATTACTATTTGCAGACACAGCACAGTATGTTCAGTTTAATGGAATCTGATTAAGAACAGAGTGAACGGAGAAGAGCGAGCGCGCCGGCGTGTTGCGAGGTACCGTGGCTCCTGAAGCCCGGGACCATGGGCAGTAGGCGGCCCCAGGGTTGCGGCTCGGGCTCCTCTGGGACGGACGCGAGCGTTACGGGAATGGTGTCCACGCTGCTCAGAGTCCCCGAGCCACTCGACGACTGACTGGCTGAGCTGGGCCCACTGGATGAACTGGAACCAGGCTGGGACTGGGACTTGGCCTGGGACGGGGACAGGGTGGACTGGGTTTGGGACTGAGGACGCTCCCCCTCAGGAGGCCCCTTTTCAGACATCCTTCAGCTCTGCAGACACATGAGAGACAAACTCAAGAACCAGAGAAGAAGAGTTTGGGTTCCTGCGCAGGACCTTGGACATCCGTGGGCTCGTGGCCCAGAGCACACAGTGCAACATCCCCACGCCCCACTGTGGCAGCGTTCAAACACAGACCGCGTGTCCGAGACTCACACTCACCGTGAAACCGGAACCCCGCCGGTGATCTCAGTATGCGCGCGCCTTCTCAGCGTGCGCGCGCCTTCTCAGCGAGCTCTGCACTCAGCCGAGCCAGAACCAGCATCCGGGTCTCTGCGCGTCCACGAACCGCGACGCGTGCTTCGATTTCTTGACCGGGACCTTGCGGGACACGCGCTTCCTTGTGGGCAGTTTTTTCTCTGACGTCACGAAGTGGTTCCAGCCAATGATAAGTGGGAATGTGGATCACGTGTACCGGGAGCCGTCGGCTGGTGTTTCCGGGTTTGGTTTGGTCCCGCAGAGGAGATTCAGAGGCTGATCGATAGTTATGATCGATACGTGAACGGAAGTCAGGGGCGGAGCGAGCCACGTGTCTGTCTGCGAGTCCGACATGTCCAACCAGAGAGGCGGCAAGACTCTGATCATCACAGACGGTGAGTGTCGGGGTGGAGGGGGGGGTCTGCAGTCGCCCTGTGAGCCTCCGTCACAGCTCCAGCTCTTCTGTGTGCAGATGAGGAGGTGGAGGAGGAGGCGGAGGAGCTCAACCCGTTCTCCTTCAGAGAGTTTCTGCGCTGGAAGAACCAGGACCCGGACCCGGAGCAGGAGCAGGCGCGCACTGAGGTCAGAGCACAAACACAGAGTGGGTCTGTGCTCGCAGCTGTCACACGCGTGTACGTGTGCATATTTAAAAGAGTGACACAAACTTCAAACCGCTGCGCTGTGGCGGTCGTGGATGTGATCGCTGTGGGCCGAGCGTGTAATCGGCTCACAGCTCAAACCGTCCATCGGCCCCACGCTGAGTGTTCAGCCCACGCCGAGTGTTCAGCCCACGTCATGCTGCTGAGTTCTCATGAAACTGCAGAGACGACCTGAGCTCAGCTGCTGTTTCTCAAAATCTGCAGGAAACAGCGACTCCATCACAAACACGTGTCACAGCGTGAGCACAGACCCACGCTGAGCGCCTGCAGTGACACAACAC
Organism: Neolamprologus multifasciatus; assembly: GCF_963576455.1. Lineage (NCBI taxonomy): Eukaryota > Metazoa > Chordata > Actinopteri > Cichliformes > Cichlidae > Neolamprologus > Neolamprologus multifasciatus. Next base: position 250,323 of record NC_140450.1, on the reverse strand, counting down.
ATGCTCTGTGACGTCATCTGACCCCACCTGCTCCTCTGATCCTCCACAAACCAACCAGGTTACAACACAGCGTGGGGTCAGATGTGCGGTTTGTAGTCCAGCTTCTGCTCGTTGTAGTTTCAACACTTTGGGTATCCGGCGTCACGCCGAGAAGCAGACACGAGTGTGAGGTCGTTCCAGGTCTCAGCATCAGCATCAGACAGACTTTATTTATCCCCAAGAGGCAATTAACAAGCAACAGAGCAGCATGATGTTGATGATACGAACAATAAGAGTGAGATAATAAATACACAGAATATACAGTTTTAAAATTAAAGTGACTGAAAGTGAGTAAAGTGTCGGTGGTATAAGAAGAGAGTAGAGTTTCTGTTTCTGTAAATGTTCTTATCGGCTGGAGTTAAAAGCAGAGTGGCTGAGGGGACAAAGGTGGCGCTCCTCCTCCTCTCAGTCCTGCAGGAAATGCAGTGGAGGCGTCGCCCAGAGGGCGAGCTTTGAAATGCGAGGTGAAGAATGTGAGCGGGGTCGTTGATGATTCAGGCTGCCTGTCTGAGGCCTGTTGGCTGAAAACCTGCCAGACACTGATGCAGTCTGTTCCTGAAGGCTGAGGGAGGGGAACCAGCAGCTGATGAAGGTCAGGATGCTTCCCAGGAAGGCGTAGTAAAGAGTCATCATGATGGGGGTGCTGACTCCTAAGGAGGTGTAGCTGTTGGTCCTCTGTGTTTGTCAAAGATGGTTCCCAGGTGTTTGTGCTCCTCAGCGACCTCCACTGGCTTCCTGTGGATGGTGGTGACTGAAGCAGCCAGATCCCTCTGCCTGCTGGAGAAGGTCACCACCATCTCTTTGGTGTTGCTCACCTTCAGTTCGAGTTTGGAGCTGTCATACCTCTCTACAAGCTCCTGCAGAGCCGTGGTGCTGTGAGGGCCTGACAGCAGTGACAGGAGAACTGTGTCGTCAGCATATTTCACCAGGTGACAGCTGGGCTGTGTGGATCTGCAGTCATCAGTGTAGAGGATGAAGAGCAGGGGGGAGAGCACACAGGCCTGGGGGGAGCCCGTGGAGGTGGAACGGAGAGAAGAAAGAGAGTTGTTGACCGAACTTTCTGAGTCCTGTTGGTCAGAAGGTCCAATATCCACAGGATCAGCTGATCATCAGGTGAAATCGGGTGGAAAGTTTAGTGGGCAGGATGTGAGGCTGCAGAGTGATGAACGCTGATGAGAAGCAAACAGAAGTCTGGTGGAGGAGTCAGGGAGCTCTTGACCTCCCCGTTGACCTCCCCGTTGACCTCCCCGTTGACCTCCCTCTTGACCTCCCTCTTGACCTCCCTCTTGACCTCCCTGTTGACCTCCCTGTTGACCTCCATGTTGACCTCCCTGTTGACCTCCCCGTTGACCTCCCCGTTGACCTCCCTCTTGACCTCCCTGTTGACCTCCCTCTTGACCTCCATGTTGACCTCCCTGTTGACCTCCATGTTGACCTCCCTGTTGACCTCCCTGTTGACCTCCATGTCGACCTCCCTGTTGACCTCCCTCTTGACCTCCCTCTTGACCTCCCTGTTGACCTCCATGTTGACCTCCCTCTTGACCTCCATGTTGACCTCCCTGTTGACCTCCATGTTGACCTCCCTGTTGACCTCCCTGTTGACCTCCATGTCGACCTCCCTGTTGACCTCCCTGTTGACCTCCATGTCGACCTCCCTGTTGACCTCCTTTTTATCCAGAGCAGAGCCGTGAAGAAAGTCTCTTTTTTAATTAAGGATTTCCTTGAGCTCGTTGGTGATCCAGGGTTTGTTGTTGGGTAGATGGAGGCTGTTTTTGAGGGGATAATGTTGTCAACACAGAGGGAGATGTATGATGTCACCGTGGTGACGTGTTTGTCGATGTCATCAGAGGGAGAAAGAAGGCTGTCCCAGTCAGTGGCTGTGAAACATCCTTGTAGGGTGAGGATGCTTTCCTCTGTCCACTGCTCGATGTTTCTGGTGACGGGCTGTAAGCAGGGCCAGCAGGACGTGTGGTGCTGAGCCGAGAGGGCGGAGGGGCGGGGCTTTAAATGCATCTGGTTCAGAGCCGTAGCATTTATCTTCCCCTGACGTGTGCTGCATGTCACACTGTTGGTGTCCTTTAAGCGACTGTGAGGGGAAGCGTGGCTGAAATCACCAGGATGAACTTGGCAGAGTGAAAACTGCTCCAGTGTTGGTGACGTGCTCTGTGGCTGCGTCAGCTCGGGGTGGATGTAAACCCCAGAGCTTCTCTCTCACAGTGACTGCAGAGCACCAGCTGTTGTTTACATACAGACACACGCCGCCGCCATGTTGTTCCCAGTGCATTCGCGGTCTCTGTCCAGACAAAGAGGCGGAGAAAAGCCATCAATCAATCCCACTTTTCTCCTCACCGGGGTCGAGGGGGAGAGGTTAGGGGATACGGTCTACGTAGGGCGGGTCCTTCCAAGGTCACGAACACCAGAAGTGCAGACCTGTTAAAGTGGACACGCGGTCCCTGTTGCCTAGCAACCGCGACAGCAGCAGCTACGGCCTTGTCTTGATGCACGCTCAGTCATCCGGGTTAGGAAATCCCAAAAAGCTGGTTGAGTTCATCTGTTTTCAGAGTTTCATCATCATCAGTGACTCCTTCAGTGTCTCCTTCAGTGTCTCCTTCAGTGACTCCTTCAGTGTCTCCTTCAGTGTCTCCTTCAGTCTCAGCTGACTGCAGCTTCCAACCTTACAAACAGACATCTGCAGACGACTGACACAGCAGGGCCCACTCTAACCCACTGATGAGTCCCACAGAGGGGTGGGGAATGGCACACAGCACTGTAAGGTGGTGACAGGTGTTCCCTTAGGCCCCTCCTTCATGCTTCGACATCAACAACCCACTGACAGGTGTCCGTATTTCCACGGCTGGACAGTTAGAAACTGTTTCTGTCGCTGCCACAGTGTAACCTGAAGTGTCCACCAAAACGACCAATCACACCGGGAGCCTGTGCTTCTTTAGGCTCCGCCTACCCATGATAGCGTGAAACTAGCAGCGTGTTGGTTATGGAATATGATTTCGTACATCTCAGTTCAAATTCAACACCTGCGACTGATTCGCAGACAAATACAAACAAACTGCAGCCACAGTCTGAAAGTCACGTTTAAACCTGTGATCCTGTTTCACACAACATGACCTGATGCATCTTTATTTACTGCAGAGAAAACTGTGCAACAATAGTTGAACTAAAGACACTGTGGATCAGTCACAGCTGTGTGTGGCTCCCTGTCTCCTGTCCTGCAGGACAAACGTGTCCCTGCATGCAGCTGCTACAGTTAGTGTTGGAGATGCTTCTGCAAAAACACGAAGCAAATGTAACTCAACACAGGCACGGCTTCTTCAAGACGGGCGCTTCGCTGCATTTATTGAACGCCGTGAAAACTACAAACATAAAACACGAAGGCTTTAAGCGCCTTAGTCTATCAAAAATAACACTCGTGCTTTAACAACAACAAATGACCTCGTGGCCGCCACTTCGGAGGTCCTAGAAGACCTTTACAGTCTAAATTAAAACATAAAATAATTAGAACACCATACATTACAAATTCTCACAATATTACGATACAGTTATGGCAAATAGCAAATACCTGATACAGCTGGTAGACTAACCAGGCCTTTGCAGGTAGCTCGCTGAACTCCTCAGCGTGATTATTAAACGTGGGCTCACAGCCTATACTATCACGCCCAAACCTCGCGATAATAGCGGCGTAACAAAACTTGTTCTTTGTGACAAGATAACCACCCCTTTACAATACTGACCACAGAAATGTACAAGCAAGAACATTGTAACTGCTGGAACCATCGATTAAAGTCTTTAAACATAAGCCACAGTGACACAGCAAATATCCAGAAACTGTTTCAGTGTTTCCACCGACTGCAGAGATCAGCTGTTCTCTCTGCATGTCTCAGCTGCTGCTGGCTCCTCCTCCTCTTCACACACTGTCCCGGTGTGTCATCAGGGGTGGAGAGCCTCCGTCTCCTCTCTCCTGACTCTGGACTCAAACGTGGCCGTTAACAACAAAGGCAGAAAACTCGATCAAATATCTGTTAACAGATGAAAACACAGTTTTCTCCTCTAAGGTCTGTCTGTCTTAGCATTAGCAGCTTATACAGGATGAGAACTTCATGCTTGAGTCTGTGTCCTCAGCACAGTCCACGGGCCAGATGTTTGGTCCCCGTAAATGCACTTGGCTTACAGCCGTCTGCTCGGTGTAAACGTTGACGTTTGGCTTCACAGCGACAAACAGCTCGTACGACCCGAGCCATGTTAGATATAACGCCACCTAACTTCGCCGAAGGTTAGCTGAGTTTAACGTGTTTTCAGATTCTTCGTTGTGCTAACATTCGTCCGTTTCTGGACCGCTTCCCGTCGACAGGCCGCCATTTTTTCCAAAACATTTCTTCAACCTCAGATTCGCAGTGAATCCTGGGATAGCGTGGACCACGAAGGATACGCCCGACCCGCCTCACACAGCCTCTGTCTGTCTCATCAGGAGGAGGAGGAGTGGGGGCGGAGCTTCCAGTCAGGCGTTGGCAGCACCTCCTCCCTGTGCACAGAGGAGGAAGTAGAAGAGGAGGAGACCAGGTGAGTCTGATGAAGGGCGGGGCGTAAAAATGTCCGAGCAGCATCTGTGCAGATGAAACTGCACCTGCCGTGAAGTCACCTTCACCTGTGTCACCAGGTTCTCCTCCAAACCTGAAGCAGCTGCAGGAGGAGGTGCAGTGGGAGGAGGAGAGAACTATGAAGGAGATGACGAGACATCAATGGCTGAGCCAGCCACCCTCTGCAGGAGGAGGAGTGCCAGGAGCAGCCAGACGCAGCAGGTAACCACAGAGCGCTTAGTTCAGGGAGCGTGGGACAAAGCAGAACAGGCGTGTTAACGAGCTCCTGTTCTGTCAGCTGAAGGAGGAGAACGCAGCACTGAGGAGGACCGTCAGGGAGCTGCAGAGGAGAACCGAAATGAACGAACGCAGGTTTGTACCAACCAATCACAGGACAGCGCCGCAATATGTCGCTGACCAATCATTTACCCAGCATGCCTCTGTCTCCCAGGGCGTCGCAGCTCTCGGAGGAGCTGCTGCAGAGGAGGCGTCAGGAGGAGAAGGAGGCCCAGGACCTGGAGAGCATGGTTCACTCTGTGGAGCAGAACCTCCACCTGATGACGGTACACACAAACGCACAAACACAGTGTTTGCATGAACATGTGTGTCTGTGTGTGTGTGTAAAAATACTCTACGTCTGTCCATGTTAGCGGCGAGCGGTGAAAGCGGAGAACGCCGCTTCCAAACTGAAGGCGGAGCTACAGCAGCTGCAGGTGAGATGGAGAACGAATCATTGATTATTGACAATCAGCTGGCTGTGTGTATCAGCGCGTGTGTGTGTGTGTTTGAGGCCGAGGTGGATTCTCTGCGGGCTGAGAACAACGGTCTGAAGTCGATGGAGTCTCAGGTCGTCATGACGATGAGGCAAAATGCTCAGGTGGCATCCGACTACCTGAACAAGATGGCGAGCCACGCCCACTCCTCCATCCGGTCAGTACCTGCAGACACATACAGCAATCAGCCACAACACCAAGCTGTTAATGCTGCTGCTCTCTCCCTGTCACCTGTCTGTCTCACCTGTGTCTGTCTCACCTGTCTGTCTCACCTGTGTTTGTCTCACCTGTCTGTCTCACCTGTCTGTCTCACCTGTTTCTGTCTCACCTGTCTCTGTCTCACCTGTGTCTCCCTGTCACCTGTCTGTCTCACCTGTCTCTGTCTCACCTGTGTCTCCCTGTCACCTGTCTGTCTCACCTGTTACTATCTCACCTGTCTCTGTCTCACCTGTCTCTGTCTCACCTGTGTCTCCCTGTCACCTGTCTGTCTCACCTGTGTCTCCCTGTCCCCTGTCTGTCTCACCTGTGTCTGTCTCACCTGTTACTATCTCACCTGTGTCTGTCTCACCTGTTACTATCTCACCTGTCTCTGTCTCACCTGTCTCTGTCTCACCTGTGTCTCCCTGTCACCTGCCTGTCTCACCTGTTTCTGTATCACCCGTGTCTCCCTGTCCCCTGTCTGTCTCACCTGTGTCTGTCTCACCTGTTACTATCTCACCTGTGTCTGTCTCACCTGTTACTATCTCACCTGTGTCTGTCTCACCTGTTACTATCTCACCTGTCTCTGTCTCACCTGTCTCTGTCTCACCTGTGTCTCCCTGTCACCTGCCTGTCTCACCTGTTTCTGTATCACCCGTGTCTCCCTGTCCCCTGTCTGTCTCACCTGTGTCTGTCTCACCTGTCTCTGTCTCACCTGTGTCTCCCTGCCACATGTCTGTCTCACCTGTCTCTGTCTCACCTGTCTCCCTGTCACCTGTCTGTCTCACCTGTCTCTGTCTCACCTGTGTCTCCCTGTCACCTGTCTGTCTCACCTGTCTCTGTCTCACCTGTCTGTCTCACCTGTCTCTGTCTCACCTGTCTCTGTCTCACCTGTGTCTCCCTGTCACCTGTCTCTGTCTCACCTGTGTCTCTCTCACCTGTCTCTGTCTCACCTGTGTCTGTCTCACCTGTCTGTCTCACCTGTCTCTGTCTCACCTGTCTCTGCAGGCAGCTGCTGGGGGAAGCAGAGACTCTGCGTTTGGTGTCTCAGCTGCTGCAGTCCATCGATAAAATCTCCTCCCTGAACTCAGAGTCCTGAACTCCTTCGGACCTCCTGGTTGTCATGGAAACATCCAGGAGAGGTCTGTCTGTGAGATCAGAGGTCAGCAGGTATTTTGTTTTGGAAGGTCCCAGCTATGCTGACTGCTGATTGGTGGACTGTTGATTCATAAACTCTGTGATAATAAAGCGCTCTGATGATCGGAGGTGTGCTCCACGAAGACGACTTTTTGGCTAATCCGGGTGACTTCAGGGTTAGCGTCTTGAACGTGGCGTCACCATTCCTGGATCATCCGTCGGACCGCTACGGGGAGAATGGGAGGGTCTGGAGGCTTCGTGCGATGAGCTTCAATAGTCTTTTCCCCTGTTGGCAGCAAGTTCACGTTTATTTATACAGCACATCTGTTGACAAAGTAGTCAAAGCAGAAAACATAAAATAGGATAAAACAAATTGAAGCGGTTTCATTGCTCTGTAAACATTCATGTATTCGTGCTGAGCTCGTGTCGGGTTTGTGGCACACGCCACCCCCCCAATGCGCAGATCAAACCCTGGGTTATCTTGGCAGGTTGTAACCGGCTGTATCCTGATCGCCAGCGTTAGTGTAACATCAGGTAAAGATGCCATCTTGTATGACCCAGCTCCAAGTCAGAGTGTTTACCTGGATAAATAAGGATGTATGCGTGACTTTTTCCAAAAGCTGATTGCAGCTGCTACCTCGTATAAAACAGGGAAACATCCTGACCGCCAGTGCAGAAGTGCAGCTTCCGTATTTGTTGCGTCTCATCGAGAAAAACACGATTGGCTAAAGAGACAACCAGGAAAATAAGAGAAAGCATGATGTCTGATACAGTCGATCAGACAGATCATTACCCACATATACAAAACCAACTATGATACACAATATAAAACGGGTGACTGGGTGTGCCCTGTGGTAGACCCGTCCAGGGTGTGCCCTGTACCCACAGGCACCTGGGAAAGTTTTAGCCCCACCCCCCGTGACCCTGACCTGGATGAGAGGAGAATGGATGAAAAATATGAGCCACAGAAAACAGAACAACAGATGAAGCCATGAGAAATACACAGAAAGCCTAAACTGAGCTGGCGCCGCTTCGAGGACTCTGATCGTTCGACTGACTCGTTTAAGCTAACTTACATCCTGCTGTAACCAGGCAGACCAACTAATATGTACCAACAGAGACCTGATGTTTAATAATGATTAAATAATAATGTTCAATAATAAGAACTGGTGTGTTACTGCCACCTGCTGGTGTGGAGTGTGACCTGCAGCCAAACAGGATGTAGCAGTGAGTAAAAGTGAAATGGGGGAAAATGTTAGATGAACTGGAGCTCTGTGAGGTAGGACTGGTTTTAAATGAAGTTTACTTCATTTATTTAAGGTACTTAAAAGGATGAACGTCTGCTCGCTGTAGCTCATGGTCCAGCCGCCTTCATATCAACATGCGTGTAAACGATAAGTGTTGCTAGGCAATAGTTTTACATCCATTCCTGAGGTGCTAATGTCGGCCAGTTTAGGTGGTCTTAATCTTTTTGATCACAACTCAAAATTCCCTGTTTGATGAAAAAGTCCATTTCAGGAAAAGTCGTGAAAATGTTTTGTTTGAATTATAACAGTTATATGAATTTCAAGATGTCAGAGGATGGATATGGCGTGCCGGAGTTAACGGACGGCTTCACTTCCTGCTTTTCGCCTGATCCGAGGTCTCGTTTTGTGCCTGATGTGGTGTGGAGGGTTTGTGGGGACGAGCGAGAGTGTTCTCTCACTTTATGTTGGGATCAACAAGCTTCAGATGAAGCTTTGACACATGAAAGGCTCTGACTTTATTGAAACAGAGCCAATCAAACTGATTGATTGGAGTGATGACAGGATCGATAATCGCTGCTGGAGTCAAACCTCTGAGATCACAGGGATGGAAGAAAATCAGGATGTTTGAGTCTGTGGTCTCTGCTCAGTGAGCATGCTCAGCTCTGTTACCATGACAACCATGGCAGCCTTTTTATACTCTTCTAAGATGGGTGTAGATCCCGCGTGCTGAGGGTCGTACCGTGCAGACGGTGTCTGATTGGCTGAGAGCTGCTGACCTCACAGAAACGCAGCCTTTATTTACCCGACACTGATCATGTGACCCGAAGGATTCTTAGGAAAAAGTGAGCGTATTACTCGGTACCGTGACCCACTCGCCACTGTCCACAGAACTCATGCTGACTTCCTGCCACAGCTAACCACCACAGGAAACCACATTTATCCAGCAGTGCACCAAACCACAGGCTGTTTCCACATAACACTGAAAGTCCCCGCCAGGAGACCATCCTGGTATCAGGTTAACGCACGCCTGTCCCACAGCCTCCATGTTGAACATTTACCCACAATGCATTTTTCCTCTAAGTCAAACACATGTGTCCTCATACTGATGATCACTGCATCAACAACATTGTGAGTTTTGCAGTGGGTGTAAAAGTGTTTGCAGTTTTTCAGCCCTGAAAGTTTTCTTCGTATGAAGTAAAGAAAAATCTTTCAAAAGGGTCAAATTTGTAGTTTTAACTCATTTATGTGGAAAACCTTCATTTGTAAATCTTTGTTTGGCAGACACACTGAGGTCATGTGGCTTCACATCAAACCTGCAGAGTCCATCATCATCATCATACGTGTGAGGAAGTGTTGGAGTCGCTGCACAGCGGACGCCTTCGGTGGACTCCGCCTCTCCCCCTCGCACAGCCAGGATAGGCTCCAGAATTTGTGCATACGTTCATTTTTGTATTTCAAGAAAAAGATTCGTTAACATGTTGGTGGGTTTAAAAATATAAAGAATATAACCTTCTCTTCTCTAATTTTATGATGTTGTCAGATTTTAGAATAATCCTTTAATTGTCCCACGAGAGGAAATTTGGTTGTAACAGCAGCCAGAAAGACACAAATACAAACACACAGGATAGAAACACACAATTTCTCTTACATATTTACATTAAGGACAATGGTTACTATAAACAGAGAGTACTGTACAGTTATTAAATTCAATAAAAATAACTACAGATAAGAAAACCAGGTTGTAGTGCGAATCGGTTGATTAACTTATTGCAGTTACAGCATTGATGTAAACATCTGTTTGTTGGGAGCAGCTCTGATCGTACAGTCTGACAGCTGCAGGGAGGAAGGACCTGCAGCTCCTTCATCATCGAGGACGCAACAGTCTGTCACTGCAGCAGCTCTGCAGCAACATCTACATGCATGGGCTGGGAGACTCTGTCCATCAGAGATGTTGTTTTGGCCAGAGTCCTTCTGTCTCCCACACCTGCACTGGGTCCAGGTGCATCCCAGCACAGAGCTGGGAACAGAGCATTTTAGATCAGAATGTGAGTTTGTGCCCGGAGCGCAGCGGGCGTACGCTCCCCGTGGTGCGTGTCCCAACCCTGCCCAGTGGGCTGGATTCTGGCCCCGAGCCTTATGTTTGGCTTGTCTGGGCTGCAGTTCGCCCTCCGCGCCAGCCGGTGGCGGTGACGCACCGTGTCGTTTTCCATCCACCAATAAATTTTGAGCAGCCGGGGCGGTGGACGCTGATTGGTCGGCGGACCGGACTCGAGGCTTCTTATCAGACCAGTCTTCAATAATCAGTCATGATCTCCACGTGCGCCTGAGACGTGGACCGGGACCCGACGGGACGCTCCACGCGGACGTGTCCGCGGGGCGACCAGGTGAGCCGTGGGGTTCCCACTTCCGGTGTTTCTGTGTGTTTTATTCCTCTGCTCGTGTTGGTGAATATTCTGCGGTCGGTTTAAATGATGTAAGTCAGGACATGCGTGACGTCATTCACAGACTCGGCGCTACATCATAAACAATCCTTCCGGTCGCTTTAGTGTCGTGTTTGTGTCTCAGTGACCGTGCGTGGATCTACAGCAGCTGCTGTGCGGCTCCGGTCAGCAGTGGCTCAGCAGGTCACTCCCTCCACCTGTGGTCCACGGTCACCGCGTCACCTGCTGTCTGCTGCTAACACCTGGGTGTGTTTGACTCAAGTACACACCTACACAGCATGTTAACAAACCGTGAAAAAAGCCACACAAAAAATGAATGAATGCTGGTAACGGTTTCTATACATTAGTATTTACAAAGGGTATGTTGTGACTTACCTTCAAACTTCCAGCGGTCCCTCGCTATAACGCGGTTCACCTTTCACCTCGCTGTGTCGCAGATTTTTTAGTGCAAGTTTGCATGCTTATGTTACGTCACATTGAAAAAAAAGTGGCTACTTGATTTCACCTATCGCTGGTTATTTTTAGAACATAACACCCGCGATAAACGAGGGACCGCTGAGAAATATAACATTTGAATCCTTTTCTCTTTTGCTCTGAGGCGCGGGGGAAAAATATCAACAAGTCGATGAACATCATTTACAGATATGTTGGGTAAATGCCCGAGACATCTACAGAAATGTAAATCGCCGCTTGATTCATTCATTTGCTTGTTTTGGACTGTAAACCAGGCGCGAATAGGACACCGGAAACAAAGCTCCCCACAGGAGTTTCCGCACCGGAAGTAGCATATGCTAACGTGCACATAGTCAATATTATGTTGAAGCACAGTACGTATCACTCCGCGAGGCTCCGCCTACGATGCCGTAATGCTCCGACAATCCATCAGGCGGTGCGGCTTCGTAGCTCAGCAAAGTCGTACTGAAACATGTGAAAGATTTTCGAGCGCCGTGCACATAAAATCGGTTTGGTAATAACGACGGCCCGCTAGCATGCGCTACCAAAACTGTGCTTTGTTGTGTATCTGACAGTAAAGCTAAACCAGTTCCACACCAGTGAAGCTGCAGCATTTTTACAAACCAGTTCAGGTTCATCGTTTCATTCAACGATTCATTTTCGCTCTTCTCATTCTGCGTTGCCGCCATGCTTTTTCCGCCGTGTGCGTATGAAAACAAAGGCTCTGCGCATGCGCATTTATATTCTATCGCCATGTTTCGTGTTCTTATCGTTGCCCAACATCACACCGGTGTTACCGTGAGCGGTATGATGTGGCCCAGCCCTGCTGTCACAGTTCAGCGTTGTTTGCGTCGCTTCTCCCGCCCTGATCTGTCCTTCAGTCCAGCGTCAGTAATGGAAACGAACCGACGGGCTGTCCGGCTCACAGCGGGTAATCTGCCCGGTATGCCAGGTTACCGTCCGGTGCTGGGAGGCAGACGCTTGAGTGGCGGCTGACGGAGAGGCGAGTTTCCTAAAAGAGATCAGCCTTGTGATGTTACCGCACTTCACTGAGGCTCCGCCTTCAGCAGGTGTTTTGGAGACTGCTGATCAGAATTATTGATGGTTACAGATTTAAAAAGGCCCCCGTGGGTCTCTGTGTCAGTGTGCTGTAGTCCAGATGTGACGGTAGGTGTCCAGCAGGTGGAGCTGCTGTCAGTTCTGCGTCTCAGGCTTCGCGTCACAAACACCAACACTGTTGTGGACTCAGCTAAACGACATTTATTGTTTTTTATTTGTTAACTTGATAAAATTCCTTCATGGACGTGTTTGTGTTCGAATATCTTTGCTGCGTTTCATAAATACAGTGATGTTGGAAAAAAGCTGGAAACCTGCTGAAGCTGAAATTCAGAATGAAGACTAGTAAGAAAGTGTAATAACTGAGGGGGCGGGGCTTTATTCATGTTTGAACGCCTTTGAGACGCCGAACGTTTAATGTCTGCTTTTCTTTGCTGACTCTGCAGACTGTGATGGAGGCTCCGGCCAGCAGGGGGCAGCAGGTGGTTTTACCTGAAGTCATTACAGCTGAAGTTCTGTCTGTGAGCGATGCATGCTGGGAAACGGACCGAGAGCCGCTGTGACATCGGCACAGGTGAGCAGGTGGGTGGGACGTGCTCAGACTGAGGTGTGTCACGTGACCCTGAGGGTCCGCCTCACTCAGCTGAGAGCAGGAAACGGGAGTCTGCTCGTCCTCAGTGTTTACATGAAACTAATAATAATCAATAATCAATCAATGACTCCTCTTAAATCTGACTTTAAAGGCCAGTTCACCCAAAAACACTAAAAACCGTCAAATGTCGCTCTGCCTGGAAGTGATGTAATAAAAGGCCGACTGAAGCCCCTCCCACAGCAGTCTGTTCACAGAGGGGAGGGGCCGTGACAAAACCGGACTGAAGCGTACTCTGATCCAGGCGGCACGTGGCGTCCACGACTTCCACGGCGTCCACGGCCAGAATCTAACCATCAGTTTGTGTTCTTGCAGGTGGCTCTGCTCTCTGATTGGATCCTGAGCTGTGATGTCATCGGTGGCGCCTCAGCCACAAAGGTGAGGTTTGATGTGAGTGTGTGGTGATGTCACAGGGTGGGCGGGTCTTCTGGGAGATGATGTGAACAAAAGGCCGAATTGTAGCGCCCCCGCCAGGCAGTGTGTTCTCAGAGCGGGGCGCCGTGACAAAGACCGACCGAAGCGTTCGTCTGATCCCGTCACGTGACCAGACAGCTGACTGAGCAGGTTGGGTCACGTGACCGAAACAGTGTTATTCCCATGTTCAGCAGACTTCCCGTTTCTCTTCTTCTGCAGTTTCCTGACGGCGTCCTGTGAGCGCGGTGTCGGGATGGTCGGTGGCTGTGCCGCAGTAAACAGGAGTTCTGACCACGCCCCTCTGCGGTCTGAGCTCTGATCCAGACCCCCCCCCCCCCCCCCCCCGCTGTGTCGTTTAAGCCAGTTTGTTTTTAATTTGCTGTTTAAATATTTTTAATCTGTTCAAAACTCTGCAAATTAATGTTCAGTATATTTATTTATTCATGCGAATAAAAAAAACTGGAAATAAATTATTAAATATATGAATGATTAAATTACAACTCTATTGATTTGATGTTCAAATTTAAATAGAATGGCGAGGAAATGATTAAGACGTGAACTGAAGGGCGGCTAAATAAGTATAAATATAAATATATTCTTCTGCTTTTCAAACAGCTGGATGATATTATGGGCTGTTGGTGAATGTATATGTTTGAAATAAAAACGAACTGAACATTGAATAAATTACTGATTCACAATTTAAATTCATGACACATTTAAAAGATTATTTAATGATGTGTTTGATTAATTTCGGGCCTCCTGGCCCTCCATATTAAGTGGTTATGGGAGACGGTGGCCGAGCTAAGATCCTGTGGGACTTCCAGATACAGACGGACAAAATGGTGGTGGCTAACCAACCGGACATAGTGGTGGTAGACAAACAGAAGAAGATGTAGTGATCGATGTAGCGGTTCCCAATGACAGCAACATCAGGAAGAAGGAACACGAGAAGCTGGAGAAATACCAAGGGCTCAGAGAAGAGCTCGAGAGGATGTGGAGGGTGAAGGTGACGGTGGTCCCCGTGGTAATCGGAGCACTCGGTGCGGTGACTCCCAAGCTAGGCGAGTGGCTCCAGCAGATCCCGGGAACAACAGCGGAGATCTCTGTCCAGAAGAGCGCAGTCCTGGGAACAGCTGAGATCCTGCAGGACCCTCAAGCTCCCAGGCCTCTGGTAGAGGACCGAGTTTGGAGGATAGACGCCCACAGGGGCGAGCGGGGAGTAATTATGTGTAATATATACAGTGTTGGTCAAGTTACTTGAAAAAAGTAATTAGTTACTAATTATTAATTACTTCTTCAAGAATGTAATCCTGTTACTTTCCTGATTACTTACTTTCAAAAGTAATTAGTTACGTTATTACTTAGTTACTTTTAAAAAACATGACACTCCACCTGAATATGTACTAAAGCAACAGACGCTTCAGCCCAGCTCTGTTTATTCTGCATAATCATCATATAAAGTCTGTTTTTGTGTTAATCTGTTAACTTTCTGCATCCAGCACAAACTCAACTCTGTAAACGTGTTGAACACTGAAGCTCTGCTGCTCCAGCATAAAATACAATCATGTTTTTGGAGCCCGCTCTGTCAAACAGATGCAAGTAAAACAGCAGAAATGAATCAAAGACTCAGCAGCTCTTAAATCTACTGTCAGCTGTTCAGCAGGAGTGGGGCGGGTGGAGGTGCCCACAGCGGTCATGTCAGTGGGAGGAGCCGTGGGTTTCTCTGAGTGTCACGTTCCCGTGGCAGCGCGCTCGCTGCTCGCTCAGATTAAAGTTTGATTTGTCGCTGTAGAAAGAAGTTTTCCTCCCACGCAGAGTGAACAGCGGAGGCGGTTTCTGTTGTTTTTACGGAATCAAACTCAGAGTAATGTGATTACTTCCACGCTCTAAACGCTGCATGGTCGCACATCAATGAGCCCGGCCGTCGTTCCCACATCAAATCATTCCTGTACTGAAGGAGTCGTCTCCTGCTTTAACCGTCGCACTCGCCTCATCACTATTTCGCTTTGCCAATGACATTCAAACATATTTCCTTTGAGCTTGGATGTCACACATCGTTTAATTGTCTTCATGATGTCAGAGTCTGGTAACCTCAAAACTCTCACTTTGAATGAGAGCTGAAGTTTTTGTCTTTGACAGCATGAATCTGCAGCCCTCTGAACCAGCTGATACCCTCTGCTGGCTGCCTCTCTAGAGACTCGGGATTCTTGGATCTTCAAATTAGAGAAACAAGTATCCACAGAGGTTAAATCAAGTTTCTATCACTAGGTCAGATTTCTAAAGCCAAGCCTTTTCTGATTCGTGCATTCATTACTTCGAGACTAGACGGCTGTAACTCCCTATTTTTGACTCCTCTCTACTGTTTGCATTAGTACAGAACTGCTCGCCTTTTATCAGCGGCCAGCAGGCATGATCATGTGGTTTTAGCACCAACATCCTCTAATCAGATGCTCTTAATGCAGCCTGAGGCTGAAACAGGTGGTCGTGCCTTTGCTGTTGCAGCACCTGGAACAATCTTACTGCCGTTCGCTCTTCTGAGTCTGTTCAGTCTTTGATCTTAAAGACTCGTCTTTTTACTTTGGCCTTAAGTTAGTTGATTATCATTTGGCAAGCTGCTATGTTTGTGTTGGAGATGAGCAGGGCCACGCCTCCAAACGCGCTCCTTCCGGTTGTCATCTATACAGGTTCCCCAGTTCTGCAAGCGGTTCATTCTCGTTTACGTGCCCCTCCCTCCTTGTTCTCGATTTTTTCACTTCTTCACTCCGATTTAGCACACGGGGATCTGCCAGGCCCGGGAGCCGTCGCCATCACCGACTAAAACGCTGTCAAACCTAAAATGAGGGCGTGGCCCAGCGAGTGAAATGGTAAATTATTTTACTCGCTCTTACTTTGTGAAGCACTTTGATTGACGTTGTTTTCAAATGTGCATAAATACATTTTGATTTGCTCGGATGAAGCTTTGAACGGTTCATCCAGACATTTCTTCCCTCCTGGACCCGTTTCAGTTCACATACTGACTGCACGCCATCACACAGCTCCAACCTTTCCTTTGATTGGTCACGATGAGTCCAGAGAGGACCTACTGCTGTGATTACTGCGAGGCTCAGTGTGAACTCGGGTTTCTGCTAAATGAAGTCATGTATTGATCCTGCTGAGCCGACACAGAGAGATTTCAGATGCTAAACAGACTTTATTGAAAGAGAGACAATCATCAAAGTGATACAGAGCTAATCAATCAGATTGAAGGATCAATGATCGCTGGAGGAGACAAACCTCTGAGATCACAGTGATTGAACATCATTAAAGAAACAAACATCAAACTCTGGTTTCTGCTCAGTGCTCTCAGTTATGATAGCACAGGTACACGGGAGCAGCTCCTGGGTCGCCTGTGTTCAGGCTTTCTGGGTTCACTTTGAGCCCGTCATGGTCATACGCCTCCTTAGCCGCTGGGTCGGCGAGCACGGTGATGGCCTTGATGGGAGCGCTGCCGCTGTCTCTCTTGTACCACAGGAACACCTCCTTTCCTGCGGTGCCCTCGTTCAGATCCTGGTTCACGATTTCATAGCCTTGGTCTTGGAGGCTCTTTTGCTCGACATCACTGGAGGAGATTTCCAGCTTGCTGATGGCGTCCTTGGGGTCTGTGGTTTGACGGTACCAGATGAAGATGTAGGGCCCTCCTGCTCCCCTGTTGGTGTCTTCATCCACCCGGATGTAGCCATCATTGAAGTTGTCGTCATCTTCCTCAAACTTAGCAGTGGCCTTGATGTCACAGATGTAGGTGGGATTCTCTCTCTTCAACCACAGGTAGATCCAGTTCCCTCCAGCGCCGTGGTTCAGGTCACAGGCCAGTCTCTCCCAGCCCAGTTTATACTTGTAGGGTTCATCTCCTGCTAGTACGGAGACGTCGAGTTTCCTGATGGGAACATCGTACTTTAAGGAACCTTTGTAGTACCACAGGTAGACAGGGCCTCCACCTGCCCCCTCGTTGAGGTTTTTGTCGATCTTTTTGAACCCGGCACTGGACAGACCCGTGGACATCTCATCGTTGAAGGAAATCTGAATCCTGGTAATTGCATGATCGCCTTTTTTGTACCAGAGGTAGACGAGGTTTCCCCCGGCTCCTTCGTTCAGATTAACAAAGATTTTCTTGAAGCCTTGTTCACGGAGCGCAAACTCCTCGGCTTTGTTCAAAGACACTTGGAGCTCGGCGATGAAAGACATTATGGTTCCTGCACCAAACAGAGTTGAATCAAGAGTCCAGATATACAAAGGTTTTAACAAGGAATCAGGATAGTAATAGTAACAATCTGCACACATTCATGTGCTGTCTTCACTCTGAGAAACCAGTAAACTGAACCCAGAGGAACATTGGGAACAATAGCTTATTGCCACCTTTAATTAATAAGATGATACTAAAGTGTTGGGAGATAATTTCCACCAGAGTAAAATAAAGAGTGAAATGAGGACGGCGAGTGAAAGCAGACTTACGTGTGCAGACGTGGTCGGCTGGATGAGGTTTGACGGCTGCTGATCTCACACAGAAACATCCACATTTAAATACACAACAGACATGTGATTATAGTCACAATGTCAACACACGTGACTGAGCGTCATCTCAAGAAAATCACGGGCAGCTATTAAGTTTTCTGTGAAAACAGTCCAAGTTTGGGAAATGAGGAAATGAGCAGAGTGGAAAGAAGTAGCGTGA
The DNA here is from genome assembly GCF_963576455.1 of Neolamprologus multifasciatus. Classification (NCBI taxonomy): domain Eukaryota; kingdom Metazoa; phylum Chordata; class Actinopteri; order Cichliformes; family Cichlidae; genus Neolamprologus; species Neolamprologus multifasciatus. The sequence goes on along the minus strand of NC_140450.1, from coordinate 232,619 downwards.
TCAGCTGATCCGCTTTCAATTCTCACATGAGAAATGAAAGTGGAATAAAACAAATCTGCTGAATTCATGTTTAACTGCAGTTTCTCTTTAGAACTGGACTTTCCTGATCTTGTTGTCCACGTTGTGCATTTTGGGAAACCAACACAAAGAAAGCTTTCTTTGCTCAGTGCTCATTGTGAAGTGAAGCTGGAGCAGGGCTAACGTTTCAGCAGACCAGCATACACACAATAAAACGTGTGAGTATGAAAGTGTGACAGGCGGACGAGGCTGGTGTTGGACTCTGTACTGGTTTAGATCTTTGGATAGAAGGGAAGCACTGGGAGTAGTGGGTTTCTAAGAAGAGAGGAGAGCAGTGCTAATCCAGGTTTTCATGCAGGTGGGGGCTGAAGGTTACTGCTGGTGGGAATTCTGAACAAGGCCGGGAACATCTGGAGACACCGTTGTCAATACGTGGACCCACTAGATACTGCAACCAAACCACGGGGAGCCGATCTATCGCTGTGGGTGAGCAGATAATGTGCCAGCTGATGAACTGGCAGGTCCCGAGCAGCCGGGGAAACAGGACGGTGACCGTGAGGCCCCAGGTGCACCACCAACCTGTGCATGTGTCTAGCTAGCCTAACGATTTCCACCCAGTGGCTCTTACTCCAGTCATCGAGAGGACTCCCCACCACATTCAATCTCCACCAGTTTGCATACGGGAAGAACAGACAAACAGAAGACGCCATAGCCCTCCATACAACCCTGACTCACTTAGAACAAAAGGACAGCTACGCCAGGCTTCTTTTTATTGACGTTAGCTCAGCTGTTAACACCATCGTCCCTGCCAGGCTGGTAACCAAACCACACGACCTCCTACACTCCTCCTGCCTCTGGATCAAGGACTTCCTCAGTGATCGCCCACAGAGAGTCAAGACCAAGCAGCTGTCCATTGAAGAGGTTCTAGTCCAGCTTCTTGAGCATGATGAAGCACTGAAATGGAACCAGAGACAGAGGAGGATGTGGAAGGTGTGGAAGACAACACAGATTGTGATCCAGACTTTGAGGAGACCGACCAGTCAACAGAGGGAGAGGCACCTGAGGAGACATTCCAGTCCAAGAGTGGACACTTGCTCCGGTCTTCATTCCCCCAGGATAGAGGAAGTAGAGCAAGAGTGGAAAACATGAAGATGACGCCAGGGCCAACACATATGTGGCATGTGGAGGATATCAAGTCCAGCTTCCAACTCTTTCTTCCAGAAATGACAAACTGGCTGCTCCAGGGACATGTGGGACAGGTGGGCGGAGCACCTACAGTTATGGACGAACCCTGAGGTGACAGTTCATGAGCGCCTGGTTCCTTTCAGAGGTCGCTGTCCCTTTAAGGAAATGTGGCATAAATATCTGGGTAGCATGTGACGCCACGAGCAGCCATGCCTGACAAATGCAGGTCTGCATGACAACTGGCCTCCACGGCTGCAACATCACATGTGACAACTTCTTCACGTCATGTGATCTCGGTCGGAGTCGCTGGAAAGAAAATTCAGCGTGGTAGAAGAACAAGGCTGAACTTCCCCCTGGACTGGTGTCGACCACAGGAAGAGAGGCACACACAGACACACACACACACATTCAGTGGTTTATAACAGCGGTCCCCAACCCCCGGGCCTCGGCCCGGTCCGTGAGTCGTTTGGTACCGGGCCGCGAGAGTTGAGGCTCAGGTGAGAAATGTTTGGTTTTCAGGGTTTTTATCGGTTTTCAGGGTTATTTTGTTATCGTTTTATCGTTAACTCGGTTTTCCTGGCTCTTTCCACCTGCCTTATGAATAAATCTTCTGTTTTTCGGTACTGGTACTAGTTTTATTTTGTTGTATTTATCCGCGACACCTTAAAGGCCGGTCCATGAAAATATTGTCGGGCATAAACCGTCCGTGGCACAAAAAAGGTTGGAGACCGCTGGTTTATAAGGAAGTGAATCATTGGTGGATTTGTGTGTGCGACATGATTAGAGACATGATTGGAGACATGATTGGAGACATGGAAGAGACGAGTGCCGCCTGTTCCTAAATAAAAACCAGTTCATCAGCAGTTCTGCTCCCAGCTCTAAACGCACATCAGAAATACAGCTGGTTACGCGTGGAGGCGGGGTCTTCCAGCCTTTGATAAAATTGTGTCATGTCTGATTTTCGCCCCTCCCGCAGCACAGAAACAGCACTTATAAAAATATCCAATGATCTTATAGCAGCTGACTCCGGTTTACTCTCCATCCTTATTCTCCTCGATCTGAGTACTGCCTTCGACACTATTTCTCACTCCGTTCTCCTCAGTAGGCTCCATCGGTCTCTCCCATACTCCACTAGCCTGGTTTAAATCGTACCTGTCTGATCACACTCAGTTCATTCAGCTCAAATCCTTCACTTCTCAGCCCTGTCCTCTGACCACTGGCGTGCCTCAGGGGCCCCCTTCTTTTCATTATCTACCTTCTACTGCTCGGACATAAATATAATATCCATTTCCACTGTTATGCCGATGACACCCAGCTTTATCTGTCCACTAAACCTGACTCTGCTCTCCCCCATCCTCCCTCACCCTCTGCTGAACTAAATTCATGGTTCTCTTCTAATTTTCTCAAACTCAACAGTAATAAATCCGAGCTCCTCTTGGTCGAGCTCCTCTTGGTCGGCTCTAAATCAACATTATCCAGAACCAACAGTTTCTCTGTTACTATCAATAACTCGCCGGTCTTTGTTTCTCCCTCTGTGAAAAGTCAGGGTGTGGTCCTCGACAGTACTCTGTCTTTAAATTCACACATTAATAATGTTACTCGGTCTGCATATTTTCAATTGCGCAACATTAATCGTCTCCGTCCTTTTCTCTCCCCACATGCTGCCATTCTTGTCCACAGCCTTGTTACTTCCCGGATTGATTATTGTAACTCACTTCTTTATGGTCTTACTCAAAAATCCACCAACAAGCTCCAACGCGTCCAGAAATGCTGCTCGTATCATCACCAGGATCCCTTCTGCCCACCACATCACTCCTGTCCTGCAGCAGCTTCATTGGCTCCCGGTCGCATCAATTTCAAAATACTCTTGTACACATTTAAGGCTTTTCATCATCTCTCTCCTCCATATCTCTCTGACCTGGTTCAGATCACCGCCCCATCTCGGTGTCTCAGATCTTCTTCTTCCCTTTCTCGCTCCGTCCCTCCCCCCGTCTTGCGACCATGGGGAGCCGGGCTTTCAGCTCCTCGACTCTGAAATTCCCGACTTCCTGATTTAAGAAACATCTCTTCCTTCTCTCTCTTTAAGTCCCAACTCAAAACTCGCTTGTTCAAAACAGCTTATCCCACATAACCTCTCCACTCTGCTATTTTATTTGTTTATGTCTTATGCTTTAATGATTCTGTAAACTGTTTGCGTTTATGTTGCTTTTATTATTCTACCATGTACAGTGTCCTTGAGTGTTCTGAAAGGCACTTTCAAATAAAACGTATTATTATTATTATTATTGTTGTTGTTATTATTGTTATTATTATTAATAACATTATTATTATTGTTATTATTGTTATTAGTATTATTATTATTATTAATATTATAATATTATTATTATTATTATTATTATTATTATCAAATCACCCCCCCCCCTCAAAACCCCCACATGTTCAAAGCAGCGCGTCACATGACATCAAGCAGGAGCTGTCGGTTCAGCTCTGCAGAGCAGCCAATCATAATGAAGCACTTCGTAATACGCTGTAGATTCAAGCTGCTCTTCATATTCTCATCACAAAGCTTCGTTTGGCCATCACTACGAAAAGGCAACCCACCCATCCCACCAATCCCACCAATCCACCTACATGTATACTTTCAGACTCCGCCTTCTCGACTCAAACTGACCTATCACATTCCAGAGAAAGAAACACTTTCACAATCCATCACTAACATTATCACTCAGTTATCAGTGATGGAACATAAAGCGAACATGTCATACGTACACATCTACACATGGTTGACCAATCACAGCCCTGCTCTTGCCAGCTCACATCCTATAAGACGGCTGCATTTAAGACAAGACGGCTGCCACAGAGGTTTGGCCTGAGTGACTTGAACCAATCATTTTGCTTTCACGTTGGTCCACAGAGGTGTGGGAGACGGGAGGAACTCGTGATAGCTCTGGCTCTCTGACCTGCCGGCATGTTTGTGAGTGAAGTGGGTGAAGAGGCCAGCACATCTGGTTTCTGCTCATCAGACGTTCTTGTAAAACGTCTAATTAGGCAGATGTGCAGGTCGTGTAGCTCAAGGGTAGCTTTGTGCTCTTACCTGCTCGTGTCACTTACAATTACTCACAGCAGTTTTTACCAGGTTTGAAATTTCATTCTGTCCCCTTAAATTTAAAGAACGTTGTCTGCTTACAATAGAGAGCGTGTATCAACAAAGGAAAAATAAACTGTCCGAGTTTAAACAGTGAGCCGTCTGCCTCACCTGTGAACAGCTAGCGTAGTCGGGCGGCTGCACTGACTTATTAGCTGAATGAATTCAGTAAAGTTGTTGTTTTTAGTCAAGTTGTTTTCAAATGTTTAAAATGTTTGTTTCAAAAAGAAACAGAAGCAAAACCAAAAATACTGAGTTAACTGTCGTGCATGACGTCACTGCAACAACCTGTTGTGTGTTTCTAAATCAGTCACACTAAAGACTAAAATCTTACCCTGAAATCAAAACCTTCCAAAGATGACATGACAAAGTGAAATGATGCTTTTAAAGCAGCAGGTACTCAACATGGAAAATACTAGAAATGGTGAGTTGAGCTGAAATAGAAGAAAATGTTAGATGACCTTTGTCAGTTAGGACTGATTCTAAATTAAGTTACATTACTTATTTTTTTAAGTACTTTTTGTTTCAGGTCAGGTGACTGTCCTGGTGACCATAAGGGGGCGGGGCTTTATTCATGTTTGAACGCCTTTGAGACTCCGAACGTTTAATTTCAGCTTTTCTTCGCTGACTCTGCAGACTGTGATGGAGGCTCCGGCCAGCAGGGGGCAGCAGGTGGTTTTACCTGAAGTCATTACAGCTGAAGTTCTGTGTCTGTGAACAATGCATGCTGGGAAACAGACCGAGAGCCGCTGTGACATCGGCGCAGGTGAGCAGGTGGGTGGGATTCTGGGACGTGCTCAGACTGAGGTGTGTCACATGACCCTGAGGGTCCGCCTCACTCAGCTGAGAGCAGGAAACGGAGCCGGGGAGTCTGCTCGTCCTCAGTGTTTACATGAAACTAATAATAATCAATAATCAATGTTTTTGACTCCTCTTAAATCTGACTTTTTAAAGGCCAGTTCACCCAAAAACACTAAAAACCGTCAAATGTCGCTCTGCCTGGAAGTGATGTAATAAAAGGCCGACTGAAGCCCCTCCCACAGCAGTCTGTTCACAGAGGGGAGGGGCCGTGACAGGCAGAGCCCTCTTCTGTGGCACCAGCTTCCAGTTTGGATTCAGGAGACAGACACTACGTTTAAGATTAGTAAGTACCGTATTTACCGCACTATAAGGCGCACGTAAAATCCTTAAATCAACAGTGCGCCTTATAATCTGGTGCGCCTTATGTATGAGTTTTGGTTTGTGGGTTAGGGTTAGGGTTAACAGTGTGTTATTGAACAGAGAACAGCAGGCAGAAGTGTCTCTACTGTCTCTATTCGACTCAAGGCTACAGCGGCAGCACGTGACATGCAGAGCAACGACTTTCGACCTTCGTGGTGCTTCTGTTTTATGAAAAGGCATAATCTCTCAATCCGCACAAGAACTACTGTCTCACAGCAACTGCCAAACGATTACAGAGAAAAGTTGGCCTTTTCTGCACCTACTGCCAGAATGAGATCACTGAAAAGAAGAACACATCACTAACATGGACGAGGTCCTCCTCACCTTTGACATCCCCGTGAACCGTACTGTTGAGGAAACAGGCACCAGTACGGTATCTATACGCACCACAGGGAACGAGGAGTCATCCTCCACTGTGGTTCTGGGCTGCCAAGCTAATGGCCAGAAACTACCACTCATGGTCATTTTCAAGAGGAAGACTTTACCATAAGAAAAGTTTCTGGCCGGCGTCATCGTGACTCAAAGGGCCTGATGGACGAGGAGAAGATGAGCGAGTGGCTGAGTTTATGTCCAGAGGCCGGATGGCTTTTCCACAAATCTCCGTCTGTTTTGATCCACGACTCCATGCGCGCCCATCTCTCCGAGGCTGTCCAAACCCAGGTGAAGCAAACTAACTCGGAGCTTGCCGTCATTCCAGGTGGAGTAACCAAAGAACTCCAACCTATTGGTGTCAACAGGTGGTTCAAAGTTAAATTATGAGCTGCGTGGGAGCGTTGGATGACAGAAGGCGAACACACGTTCACCAAGACAAGGAGGCAACGCCGAGCGAGTTACGCCGCTCTCTGCCAATGGATCGTGGATGCTTGGGCTAAGGTGTCAGTCTCAAGTGTCGTCCGAGCTTCACGAAGGCTGGAATAATCACTGCACAGCAATGAGACTGATTCAGATAATGATGGGAGGGATCCTGTTTACCGTAACTCAGACACAGTGAGTGTGTTCTTCAGTATTTAATGTGTTGCAGCTTAACAGTGTTAAGAGTTGCTGTGAGCTTAATAAAGGTCGAGTTATCTGACTGTTTGGTTCGTCTGTGCCTTATAATCTGGAGCGCCTTACAGTGCGGAAAACACAGTGAGCAAAGTTTATTTATAGCACAATTCACAGATTAAAATCACAAAGTGCTTCACAATAAATCCAGAAATATAAATAATATAAAACAGTGAAAAGATTAAAAGCTTGTTTGTATAAAAACTCAGTGGAGTGCAGAGTGTAAAGACTGAGGAGCCCGATCCCCACACAGGGTTTGAACCCAGTGCGTGGGACCAACAGTGACCTCTGACCTGAACGCCCGAGTGCTCGGGATGAAGCACGAGGCTTCAGCAGCTCAGAGATACACTGGGGGGCTTCGCCATGCAGAGCTCAAAAGGTTACGACAAAAGTTTTAAAATGAACTCTAACGTTTCCTGTGACCTCTTGTTTGTGGCAGTTAAACGTCTGTGCAGTCTGAAGGCGACACAGCGACTGTTGAGTGAAAAGACGTTATAATAATCCAAGATCAGGCTTCAAACTTTCCTTTTTGCTAAAGCATATAGTTAGGGCTGGACCAGGTGACCCTGAATCCTCCCTTAGTTATGCTGCAATAGATGTAGACTGCCGGGGATTCCCATGATGCACTGGGTGTTTCTTCTTCACTCACTATGTGTTAACAGACCTCTCTGCACTGAATCATTAGTTATTAATCTCTGTCTCTCTTCCACAGCATGTCTTCATCCCGTCTTCCTCCCTGAGCCTGACAAACAGCTCGTTTATTCAAACAGTAACCATTTAACCATCAGTGACGAGAGCGCGGCGTCCACGTGAGCGTGCTTTCATCACGCCGTTGTTTCCGTCTCGTGACTTTGTTCATCATGCAGATTGATGTAGACTCATCTCATCAGGCTTTTTTCTGAAAGTTTGACCTCGTGACCTTCAGTCCAGAGTCTTGGAGATGTCGTGGCGGTCGGTGTTCAGTGCCGCCGCCCGGCCGACCTCACGTGCAGCTCTCTGAGCCGCTGCTGCAGACTCCACCCCCTGCTCGACCACGTGTCAATCAGATGAACCTGAGGTGTCGCAACGATTGCGGTGTGAAGAAATGTGAACTTTGACCTCTTGGGGCAGCTTCCAGGTGAATGAGGGTTTCTCGGTCCTGTGGAGGCGCCGATGGTGAGCAGAAGCTGATGCAGCTGTTTAACACGCCAACTGTTAAAATTACATGTAAACCAAAAGTCTCCACAGTCCATGAAGTTGGACCACATCTATAGATGAACGTTTCATTAATCAGCTGGCAGCAGGTCGGCGCTGTAATAAGATTGTGTTATTTAAAGTGAGCAGACGCACTGCTGCTGGTTACATACACGCAAAGTAAAAAAGCATAAATAAAGACAGAACATATTCACACAGGTGTGTCTGCATGATCCTGTTTCCTGTACAGGTGTGTTTGATGTGGGACGACGGCGTCTCCGTGGCTGTGAGTTGGAAACAGATCATGTGACCAGCTGTGACACCCCCACAGTGTTACTGTGTGAGCTGCTGATTTTCCACATCCATGTATGTTTAGAGAAATCATTTTGTAGCCTTGAAGACACGGTGCTGAGGTGAGGTTTCCACCACCAGGTAAGGGCAGGTGAGCTGACTGGCCGGTCAGCAGTGATGTTTCATGGATGTTTGGATGCAGTTTTTCTTCCTTCAGTCTGGACGTCTCTGATCATCTGTGGGACCTGAATCTGAATGTTTCTGTTAACGGGAGCGAGGGAGGGAAACCTCTGCCTGCAAAGGTCCGGTAGTAAAATGTCTGCAGGTTTCACCCTGCATGTGTCTGTGCCAGTAATGTCACGCTCGTGGCCTCGCCCCCCGGTTTGGCACCGGTTCTCTGTGTTATAGCATGTTAGCATCAGAACAGGTGCAGCCGATTAGCTGCGTCACCCTCTTCACCAAAGCTCATCTCTGATTGGCTCGAGGAGTGTTCTTCGGGCGGATCTTGAGAGAGAGCTCCCACAGCGCCTCCTCAGCCAGGTGATCGCTGAAGTCGTTAAAGAAGGAAATGATGTCATCATCGGGCAGCAGAGAGTAGCTCCTGCAGAGAGAAACAGCTTCAGCATACAACAAAACAACCACGAGGTAACGATTGAGAGGAACTGCTCTGTCGCTAACTGACACTTGCTGGTAGCTCCTCAGCGTGTCCAGGATGTTAAACTGCTGCCAGCGTTTGGAGAAGTTAACCTTTGAACCCTGTGATGTCATCAAAGTGTCGGGATTCCCAAGGTGGACAAAAGTCAAGTCCTGCAGAATCAAACCCCTGAGAGAGACGGGCAGACAAAGCATCAGCCTGCAGACCTGAAACATGAAGCTGCAGTTCCTCTGACGTCCAGCAGGGGCAGCAGCGAGTCAGTCCCCATAGACTCCAATGTTAAAACTTTACAGCAGAAACAAACATGTTTACAGCCGGACACACAAACTGGTCTGTGGAGAGTTTCCTCCTTCATAACGCCTGCTTACATTGTATTGTTAGGGGCGTGGCCTGTTTGACTGACAGGTGAATGGTGACACAGGTGGCTGTAGCTGCAGCTAGGCTAAACCTCAGCCAATTGGAGATCCTGAACTGGACCTCTGGACTGTGTTTGTGCTGTTGGAGCCTTTTATCTAATACTGTGGCTGCTGTGAGGTTGATCACATAGACACGTTCTACATTAGGGTGACTGCCCAACAGGTACGTACAGGTAGGGTATGCAGGGAGGCTCCACTTCAGCCAGAGCTGCTCTGTAGGCTCTGAAAGAGGAGGAACTGTCGATCAAGGTGCTGAACTCCTCCAGAGCCTGAAGCCAAACAGACATACAACACTGTTAATGCACTGAGGCGAACCGATGAAACGACCCCAATGAACTCGATCTGACCTCTGAGGTGCTTTTCTGCCAGTCCAGGCGTCGCAGAGGGGCGGAGTCCAGCGCTGACAGGATCGACAGGTACGAGTTAAAGTTACTGAGCTTCCTCAGGTGCTGCAGGAAAAAGAACATGTGCAGTTTGACAAGATGACATGACAACAGACCACAAATGGACACAGATTTTGTAATGATGCAGTGAATTTGTAAAAATCTGTTTATTCCAGTTGGTCAGTCTGCTCTGATGTAGCTGCTGCAGGGCAAGACTGAAACCAGCTTTGAATACAAGTGAAGAGACAAAAGGACTTTTCTACTGCGGACTCTAACGACCTTCATGATCTTCAGGAACTTCAGCAGCAGCCTCTCTCTGTCGTGAGGTTTGTCCTGAAGGATGATGACGGAACGAACCCTGAAACCACCAAAAGAAGGTTCATTAGTTTCAGAAGCTCCTCCCTCTCTGTCCCTGCTCCTGTCTGTTTCCATCGACATAATAAAGGTCAAACAAACTATGACCAGCATGGCACAAAGCGTCATGAACCACCTGGGACAGTAAACGGTCGGGCATTTCTCTTCAGATTCACTGTGATTGCTTCGGTGCCGGACAGGAAAAAGGCTTCAGAAAGCTGATTGTGGCATAAAAGAATAACATCAAGAATAACATCACAAAGGCATTTCCTGAGGGGTCTGTGGGCTGTTGATGCTCCAGCACGATGCTGATGGAAACAATGACCTGATGGAGTCACAGATTGTGTTTCTTTGGTTGTTGTGTGTGTGCCGGTTGTGTTGATGTGTTACCAGAAGGAGACGTTGTTGAAGTGTTGAGTGAACTCTGTCAGGTTGGGACTCTTCTCCTCATTCTGCTCCTTTGACCACAGCAACACCTCTGGAAGCTGCACAGGTGAGAAGAACCAACTGTCACCAAACCTGCAGGCTCTGGCAGGTCGATAAATAACATCATGTAAAAGGTTTTTCTGTGGCAGCAGATCGTGATGCAGCCACGCTGTAAACCAAGACCTACCACTGCATGTGCTGGTGGAAAACTCAACGCATCATTTACCTGTTTACCATAAACCAGGTACGAATACTTTGTGTTCTCAAGCAGGTTCATGAGAACAGCTGGAGAACGTGCGAGAGGCGGGTCTGTACCTCGATCTTTGTGAAGAGTTCAGCATCCAGCAGAGTCAGCTGTTCAGCTAAATCCTGACTCCTGAAGTCCAGCAGAGTTCCCGGTCTGAGGCAGAGGGGACAGAAACATTCACACCTGACCAATGACAGCTCAGCATGCTTTCCACCTGTCAGGTGTGAAGGCTTACCTGGCAGCCACACCCTTGGCAGCAAGTGGACGGAGCGACTGAGGTGAGCCAATTAGCTTCCACCTCTTCTCCATCTTTGACAGGATGTTGGAGCGCAGCTGGTGGGCCGGTCCCAGCTCTCCACCAATCAGAAGGCTGAACACCAAGTCCATCAGTAGCAGAAGCACGTCAGAGTCGAGCTCTGTCGCGCTGCACACACAGAATTCACACTGATGACACGCGGCCAAAAGTATGTGGACAGCTGATCTTACTCGACAGATTTGAAAACATCAAGCGTGGCATTAAAAAGTGTCCCGTGGCCCACATGGTTTCTTATCAGCCAATCAACTCGGCTTTAGAGATAGTGTCTGTCTCCTGAATCCAAACTGGAAGCTGGTTCCACAGAAGAGGAAAACTGAAGGCTCTGCCTCCCATTCTACTTTTAAATACTCTAGGAACAACAAGTAGGCCTGCAGAGCGGGAGCGAAGTGCTCTAATAGGGTGATATGGTACTACAAGGTCATTAAGATAAGATGGGGCCTGATTATTTAAGACCTTGTATGTGAGGAGCAGGATTTTGAATTCTGGATTTAACAGGAAGCCAAAACAGGAGAAATCTGCTCTCTTTCTAGTCCCTGTCAGGACTCTTGCTGCAGCATTTTGGATTAGCTGAAGACAAAGAGGCCTTTATGTGAGGTTAAAATCATGTTTAAAAACTGCTCATGAGTCTATCACAAACATCTGACCTTTGTTTCTAATGCTTTTATTCATAAATCCTAACTCACACTAGTCCATGTGAGCGCCTACATAAGTCTGACGTGAGGATATGAGAGATGGTCTCCTTCAATCACAGCCACTCTGTCTTAATGAAGAACACCACTGCATACACTGTGTGTGTGGATCTGTGTGTGTTTCTCACCATAGCTCGTCCACCACGCCCACCAGCAGGTGGAAAGTGTTTTTGGCAGCTGTCAGGTCTGCATGTCTGCCACACAGGTGTCTGTACGTGTTGGCAGTTAAAGAGTCACAGTAAACAGAGAGTGGACGAACAGACAGACAATCACGTGAACAATCACGTGAACAGCGACGAGCTGTTGAACTAACACAGCTGGTTCTGTGCAGCCTCCTCACAGCAGTGTGAGAGAAACAATACTTCAGAGCAGCAGCCATTTGTTTCAATAGCACTGTGTGCTTCTGTCCTGTTGCTGAAGCTACAAGCAAAGCCGTGTGTTTGAGGATATCTGTGCTGGAGTTTGCTGATGACGGCGTTTGGACCGATGAAGCTCCTGTAGGTGCAGAGGAAAGCTTCACGGTACAGGTCCTGGTCTGCAAACAGACAATCACACAGATCTGATCATCATAGAAACACTCTGAGTGAAGCTGAAGAATAGTTCATGGCTGGACTGTTGTAAACCCCAAAGCTCCCCAATAACGTGTCTGCAGCAGCGCTTCCTTCTGAGCAGCATCAGCTCGTCACAGCATTAAAGGAGAGCTGAGGAGACCAGCTGCTGCCTCTGATGTCATTGTTGGACTGTTTCCTGTTGCGGCTGTAAACGATGTGCTCGTGTGTTTGTTGGATTGTGGAGCGTCTGCACAGGTACGACACAGGTGGGGTCTACCAACACTCACCTCTGCTGCTGGTCCCCGTAGCATAGACCAATAGGACATCAGGTGAGGCCGCCTTTACATCAGGCCCCTCCTCCTCCTGAGACACAGGTCAAAGGTCAGCAAACAGGTTAAGTGAAAGATTTAAAGTGTGTGTGTGTGTGTGTGTGTGTGGGGGGGGGGTCAAAGGTCAGAGCAGCACCTCAGACTTCATGGTGATTCTGCAGAGAATCTTCTTCTTGTCAGTCAGTAACACCTCCTCCTCCTCCATGCTTCTCCTGTCACGCTGCGCCTCCTGCTGGACACTCTGGGAACTGCAGGACAGACAGAACGCCCTGAAGGAGTGTGTGTGTGTGTGTGTGTTTGTGTCTGTGTGCGTGTGTGTGTGTGTGTGTGTGTGTGTGTGTGTGTGTTTGAGTGTGTGTGTGTGTGTGTGTTTGAGTGTGTGTGTGTGTGTGTGTGTTTGTGTCTGTGTGTGTGTGTGTGTGTGTGTTTTTGTGTGTGTGAGTGTGTGTGTGTGTGTGTGTGTTTGTGTGTGTTTGCGTGTGTGTGTCTGTGTGTGTGTGTGTGTGTGTGTGTGCGTGTGTGTTTGTGTGTGTGTGTGTGCGTGTGTGGGTGTGGCCTCTCACCTGTCTCCGCCCTCTTCAGTCGGCCTATCAGCTGAGTCCTGCAATGTTAGAAAAAAGGAAACTTTGGTGACGACATGAAGTCAAAACCGTGCAAACATTTTCAGACCTCGCTGACCTGCTGCTTCTTCTTCGGTGGTAGAATCGGAGCAGGAACCAGCTCAGGTGAGGGAGTGAAGTCTGCGTCCAGATGTGCGTCCAGATGTGTGTCCAGATGTGCGTGAGAGAGCTGGTAGGAGGTGTCGAGCTCTCGATGTCGGCTGTTGTATCTCTGACTGAAACCTGGAGGCCTCTGATAGAACATGAGGGGGGACTGATCGCTGTAGGACGAACAGAACTGAAGGTACTCGTGGACTGCAGACAGGTGAGAGACAGGTGAGACAGGCAGGTGAGAGACAGACGAATGAGAGAAGGTGAGACAGACAGGTGAGAGACAGGTGAGACAGGCAGGTGAGAGACAGACGAATGAGAGACAGGTGAGACAGGCAGGTGAGACAGGCAGGTGAGAGACAGGTGAGACACACAGAAGAGAGACAGACGAATGAGAGAAGGTGAGACAGGCAGGTGAGAGACAGACGAATGAGAGACAGGTGAGACAGGCAGGTGAGAGATAGGTGAGACACACAGAAGAGAGACAGACGAATGAGAGAAGGTGAGACAGGCAGGTGAGAGACAGACGAATGAGAGACAGGTGAGACAGGCAGGTGAGAGACAGACGAATGAGAGAAGGTGAGACAGACAGGTGAGAGACAGGTGAGACAGGCAGGTGAGAGACAGGTGAGACACACAGAAGAGAGACAGACGAATGAGAGAAGGTGAGACAGGCAGGTGAGAGACAGGTGAGACAGGCAGGTGAGACAGGCAGGTGAGAGACAGGTGAGACACACAGAAGAGAGACAGACGAATGAGAGAAGGTGAGACAGGCAGGTGAGAAACAGACGAATGAGAGACAGGTGAGACAGGCAGGTGAGAGACAGACGAATGAGAGAAGGTGAGACAGGCAGGTGAGAGGCAGGTGAGACACACAGAAGAGAGACAGACGGATGAGAGAAGGTGAGACAGACAGGTGAGACAGGCAGGTGAGAGAGACAGGTGAGACACACAGAAGAGAGACAGACGGATGAGAGAAGGTGAGACAGGCAGGTGAGAGACAGACGAATGAGAGACAGGTGAGACAGACAGGTGAGACAGGCAGGTGAGACAGGCAGGTGAGAGAGGCAGGTGAGACACACAGAAGAGAGACAGACGGATGAGAGAAGGTGAGACAGGCAGGTGAGAGACAGACGAATGAGAGACAGGTGAGACAGACAGGTGAGACAGGCAGGTGAGAGAGGCAGGTGAGAGAGGCAGTCTAATGGATTTTCCAGTCATACTGATTATGGATCAGCTGTTCTCTCCCTGTTCACTCACTGTGTCGTTTCTTCTCAGGGAGGGGAGGGGGCGTCTTGCTGGGGGACAAAGGGGAGGAGTCAGGTTCATCTGGGCCTGTGCTCTGGTCCTCAGGGGCAGAACCGAACCCAAAGCATGGCTGAGTCTGGGAGCTTGTGTTACCTGAAGTTCACGGACAGACAGCAAGTCAGGCTGACAGACAGAGAGGGGGACAGACAAGTCACTCAGGTGTGTCCTCACCTGTGGTGCTGCATCGCCTCTTCTCCGGCAGGGCAGGAGGGAGACAGGAGGAACCAGGGAGAGGGGGGAGCGTCTCTGAGGAGGACTGATCTGTGTCGAGGAAGGCGTAGTCTGGATCGTCCTCTGAAGACAAGAAACAGAAAGTCAGAACATCACCTGTACGACCACCTCTCCATTCTGATTGGCCGAGCTGTGTGGTAGGAGACAACATGTCTCCAAACAATTGCAGTCACTCAGACTGGTGAGATACCTGATGTATAAACACAGATTGAACTGCTCTGATGAACTGCAGCTGGGTGGGGTTATATTCCTATAAAGAGGTTGCTGTGCGCCTCGGGCATTTTGCAGCTACGTCACTATTTGTAGACGAAATCTCAGTTTCAGATCTCTGAGGTCTGAGTGAAGTTAATGTGAGTTTCTGTGTCTGCACACGGCAACAGACCCATACTCACAGTATTATGACAGATAGAGATACTTGCATGTGTACTTGGAGACTCGACTCCTTTCAGTTGCAGACTGGCAGCAGACTGAACTTCATGCACCAAAGTCACTCTGAGCTGACTGATCAGACCAGTTCTCCATCTTCACAGCAGCCACTGTGCATGCTCACTATAATTTTGGTCATCTCGTTGTCTTTATGCAGTGTGACCGTAGCGTACCCCTCTATACTCATGTTGTGCACACGGAGACGAATCAGCACATACACAAACAGCATCACCCCACACTCCCACACAGCTCAGCAACCTGAGCCACGCTCCGAGTAACCCACATCACTCAGGACACTGAGTGTCTTTCCATTGTTTCAGACATATTCCTGTTTTTAGGTGTATATTTTATGTCATGTTTTTCAGTTTAAATGTTTAGTTTCATCAGCTTCAGGCGTGAGCAGCGTGCAGCTCGCTGATTTATTTTACATCTAATCTGTAAAGACATTGTCTGTCCTGAATCAGTCTTATTAGGTAATGTTCAAATAATGTTATCATCCAGTGTTGTCAGTGTGGGAGAAAGTACTCAGGGCCTTCAAGTTACACACTATGAAAGGCAGCAACAAGTTTAATGTTCAGAAACCTAAAGTATGTATCAGCAGCAGAATGGAGCTAAAAATAAATGTTTGTTTCAGTTCTATGAAGCTTTGAGTATTTTGGATCAGTAGCTGCTGTGTTTGTTGCATCATATTGCTGTAATTGTTTATATGCTTTATATATTCTGAGGTAAGTTGATCTATAGTGTTACATCATATTCTATAAGGATGTTATGTGTTTGTAGACTTTCTGCCCAGTTTGACCCATTTAGCAGAAGTCAGCCTGTTTAAGGCTCTGATATCTATTCTGTATGACTTAAAGCAGTTATGACATGGTCTGATTTTCTCACCCAATAAAGGAATATTTCATATATCAGTGTGGGTGTGGATAATTTTGCCGAAAAAAACCCGCCCACTTACTTACTTAAAGTAAACTTTAAGTAAGTACTGAATATTATGTCACTTATTTATGTGCAAATGTTTAATAACGAAGAACATTAAAACATTACTGTTGGCCACATGTCGGCAAAGTTATGTGACATTAGTGACGTTTGTACTAACTTGGTTTTAAAGCCTTTACTTTAAAATATACGCCGTTCAATAGCTGAGCTTAATCAGAGAATGATCAAAGCTCATGTAGAAACAAACAAATGAACAAAAGATGTTCTCCTTCATTTCTGTCAAACAAAGCTGTATGAAACGTTTCCAGCTGTTAGTATCATGGTTGCTAGGCAACCTGGGCAGCGCGACGGAGGCTAGACCGTCACATTTCACAAGCCTCGCACTTCCAGCCTTAGCGGTCTTTAAGTACGCGGCCCTTGAGGATCGTTGAGGCTGCAGACCCTGAATTGGGATACAGCCAGCGTCTGACATGCTTCAGGTGTCACGATCTGAGTGTCTCACACACACGCAGGTGCAGAAACCTGTGAGTCCAGCAGGAGGCAGCAGTGAGCCTCAGGCCAACGCGTCACTGCAAAGAGGAAGCAGCAGCCAACACAGCTTCCTATTTCTGTCAACGCACAGGAAGTGATGTCACTGATACCGCCTACTGCTGACGGGAAACAAGCACCACAGAATGTGTGTATCTGTGTATCTGTGTATCTGCGTGTGTGTGTGGATCTGTGTGTGTTACCTGTGTGTTCGTTCTGAGGAAAACATTCGCCAGAGGAAATGGAGCATCTTTTCAAACAGTAGTCGTCCTGAAACACGCAGGAAGATTCAAACGTTATTAAATGTTAGAAACAGACAGAGCCAAAGACGTGCTTTTATTCTGTGCTTTCCACACTCACACAGAGACACACACACTCACACACACACACACACACACACACACACACACACACACACACACACACACTCACACACACTCACACACTCACACACACACACACACACACACTCACACACACCACACACACTCACACACCACACACTCACACCCACTCACACACAGTCACACAGTCACCACACTCACACACACTCACACACACTCACACACACACACACACACACACACTCACACACGCACACACACTCACACACTCACACACACACACTCACACACACACTCACACACACACACACACTCACACACACAGACAAAATAAATCTGGATTAAAGCTGGACTGTCTAATTTCAGCTTCAAATAAAGATTTTCAAAATAAAAGACCATAAAACAGATATAATACATATCCATGTAAATATACACGGTTACGTGTGAATGTGTGAACCAGGTGAGCATACCTGTTCAGCTGGTGTTTCTATTTCAGTCTCTCTTCTCATTGGCGCTACTATGGCAACCCTGCAGGGGGTGGGGCTTAATGTTGATTGGCGCTTTTTGGGAGGCAGAGCTGGAGGACTGAAACAGACAGACAAGTAGTTAAAACCACACCCACCAGTGATGTCACAATTGCGTAGTACACCTTTGCATGCATGCAGCCAGGTGACAGGCTGAAGCAGTTTGTGTTGGGAGAGGCTGAAACTGAGCATGTGCAGCACAGGTGGCAGTTGTTTCGTGTGTGTTATCACCAGGTGACACAATAATTTAAGGCATAAATTCCCAACATCTGGCAGGTGAAGCGACGGTGTCAGTGCCCCACTTTCTGAAAACATTAACACCAGGGTGACGCGCAGAGCCAGCCTCACATCTGGCAGGATGAGATACTGACAGGAAAAGGTGCGTTCTCCCTCTGAGCGAGAGACGTCACACTTTAATCCACTGGGTTGATGACATCACAGCGTCACAGTCAGCTGAACGTCAGTGACATCAGCCTGCACAGGCGCAGATCAGGGAGACAACAGGTGCTGTGTGGAGGCAGCAGCCATGCCACACTGAACACGTCCGGCCTCCTCTGACCTCAGAGCCTAAGTGCCCGGTTGGTCCGTGGAGGGGAGACCACCTATAGGTGGTGTAGTTTGAACAGGAGCTCCGGTGGGTCACACTGCTCCAGGAGCTGAGCTCACAGCATCGTGCATTCGGCCCTCGCCCTCCAAACAGCAATAATTAATAAAGACTCAAACTAATCAGGACAAACTGAAATCCGAAAATTCACTCTGGAAACAAACTGAAAGTAAACAAAAAGTCAAACTGAAATAAAAAAAACAAACGAGAAAATACTAACGTCTAAAAACATCATCATGAATTAGCTCCAACTAATTGTTATTGATCCACAGCAGCGCTGTTATCGATCAGCTGCTGCACACTCAGCCTCAGACAGCCCAAACCCCACAGTTCTATTAAAAGACCACGAAACTGCCTGCTGCCGCAGGCACCCCCACTTCTTCTTCTTCTTCTACTTGGTATCATGCAGAGACAGGAAGTGTGGGTGTGTGGGGGAAGGGGCATGTGTGATGTGTTTGTTTGCTCTACTTCCTGTTTCTTCCACAGATCTATTTCTGTTCTCACACTCAGCAAACTGTTTTCTGTCTGCCTGAATGACTCAGCCAGACTGAACCAGACTAAACCAGACTGAACCAGACCGAACCAGACTGATCCCAGACTGAACCAGACTGAACCAGACAGATCCCTGACTGATCCCAGACCGAACCAGACTGATCCCAGACTGAACCAGACTGATCCCAGACTGATCCCAGACTGAACCAGACTGATCCCAGACCGAACCAGACTGATCCCAGACTGATCCCAGACTGAACCAGACTGAACCAGACCGAACCAGACTGATCCCAGACTGAACCAGACTGATCCCAGACTGAACCCAGACTGATCCCAGACTGAACCAGACTGAACCCAGGCTGATCCCAGACCGAACCAGACTGAACCACACTGATCCCAGACTGAACCAGACTGAACCAGACTGATCCCAGACCAGACCAGACTGAACCCAGAATGATCCCAGACTGAACCAGACTGAACCCAGACTGATCCCAGACCGAACCAGACTGATCCCAGACTGATCCAGACTGATCCCAGACTGAACCAGACTGAACCAGACTGATCCCAGACTGATCCAGACTGAACCCAGACTGATCCCAGACTGATCCCAGACCGAACCAGACTGAACCACACTGATCCCAGACTGAACCAGACTGATCCCAGACTGATCCCAGACCGAACCAGACTGATCCCAGACTGATCCAGACTGATCCCAGACTGAACCAGACTGAACCAGACTGATCCCAGACTGATCCAGACTGAACCCAGACTGATCCCAGACTGATCCCAGACCGAACCAGACTGAACCACACTGATCCCAGACTGAACCAGACTGATCCCAGACCAGACCAGACTGAACCCAGAATGATCCCAGACTGAACCAGACTGAACCCAGACTGATCCCAGACCGAACCAGACTGATCCCAGACTGATCCAGACTGATCCCAGACTGAACCAGACTGATCCAGACCGAACCAGACTGATCCCAGACTGATCCCAGACTGAACCCAGACTGAACCACACTGATCCCAGACTGATCCCAGACTGATCCCAGACTGAACCAGACTGATCCCAGACTGATCCCAGACTGAACTAGACTAATCCCAGACCAAACCAGACTGGACTCAAGTAATTTAAGACTCACCTCTGTCCCAGCTGGGGGGTCACCTGAGTTAGCGACTCTGGGATGGGCATAGGAGGTTTGGGAGGAGCTGAAAGTATTTGCTCCTCCTCTCTCTTCATTGGCTCCACCCCCATATTCTTGTCCTTCTTATCAGCAGGATTCCTGCAGGTCGATATTGCGTGCTCATCAAACCCTGATGACTCTGGCTGGACAGGTGACAGGGGGGCGGAGCCTTCTTGTCTCTCTGCAACCAATCGAACCAGTTCCTGAAGAATCCACGAGAACAGAAGTGAGTAAAAGCTGTTTCAGACAGATAAAAATATAAGGTCCATTCACTGGCTCGTCTGCACTGAGACACTGAGAGCAGAGTGCAGTGTGATAACCATAATAACATGACACAGAACAAACACAAAAGTGAAGAGAAGCCAGACATGTCTGCAGCTGATCTCTCCAACACTGAGGGAGTCTCAGCAAAGCTGGAGAGATGGATGACCACAGGAATCGCGTAACCTTCATTATGGCGTTAACAGATAAGTATGACAGGGGTTTCTGGAAGCAGCTGGATGGATGTCCCCCGCTCTGTACAGGAGTCCCTCAGGGCTGCGTGCAAAGCCCACCTCTCTGTACACCCACAACTGCACACCAACCACAACACCAGCTTAGTCATCATGCAAGCTATTCTATTGTATTTGTGCTGATGCAGTGGCAGGAAGTCATGGCATCATGTATAATGACTGCTGTGATGGTTTCACTATATATACTCTCAGGGTTACGTGGGGGAGATATGATTAAATATCTGCTGCAAATGAATTCACAACCTTAGACGTGCTAATGTGATGCTGACATATGCAGATATGAGATTAGCTTTAGGCTGGAATATGAACAACTGTATAAACGTGATTCACAGTGGGGTCCATAAATGTTTGTAGTTCTGCCTCGTCAGTGGATTTTAAACCAAACAATCAGGACGTGTCTGCAGACGTTCAGCTTTGATTCGGAGAGTTTAACTAAAGCTTTGCTTTAACTGTTTATGAGTTACAAACATTTTACACACAGAGGTTGAAAACTAGCAGGACAAACTAACATACGTTTAAATATAAAGACACGGGTGGAAGTCTGCCTGAAGCCTTCAAGAACAGATTTTACAGACCTGTGCAGCTAAAGTCTGAAGGTCCTGTTCCTGGTGTACCCAGAGGTTTGCACCTGTGAAGGCAGCTTCGACTGTGGACCTGAACACTGCTACAGCTTCTTCCTCGAGGTGTTCCTGACTTGATGCTTTTTGTAACTATAATTCTGTCTTCATGCACTTCAGTGTCTTCTGTGGACTCTGTGTTGCTTATTTGTTCATCGTAACAATGAATCAGACTGCTGATTGGGTCACTTCTAAAGTTTCTGCTCTCTGATTGGTTATTTTGGTTTTTGGCATAATGACGTCCTCCCTCATCTCTGCTGACACCTTTCAGTCACTTGGTCTGTGTTTCTGGAGGAGCTCAGAGTAGAGCTGCTGCTCCTCCGCATCGGAAGTAGCCAGTTCAGATGATAAGGATGTGTCCTGAGGGAGGTGTTTCAGGCAAGTCCCACTGGGAGGAGGCCCGGGGCAGACCCAGTGCACACTGGAGAGATGGCCGGGGAACGCCTGGGTGTTCCCCCGGACAAACGGGAGGACCGAGGAGAGGGAGGTCTGGGCATCTCTGCTCAGGTGCCCGCTACCCGGCCCCGGATAAGTGGAAGATGATGGACGAACATCTTTCATGTTGATGATGAAGTTCAACACTTTTAATCATCTTCAGATGTTTTATCAGCTTCATTAGTCATGATGAGGGTCAATCCTCACCTAATCATGAAACTGTTGTCCAATTACTTTTGAGCTGCTGAAAATGTGGACTGTGTTTAAACTGTGTGTAACGATTGAACTATTACTCTTAAATTAAAGGTGACGTTATGATTTAAGTTCCTCTGAGGCGCTGTAGCAAGGCAAAATCAAACGAGTCGTTGTCCAGAAGCTTTTGAACCTGACTGTAGTAGAAATGTTGGAGAAAGGAGCCGACTGAAGAAAGAAGGATCCAGAGGGGGAAGTCAGCAATGATCAGGCCTATTTAGTGCTGCTCAGGAGCAAAACAATGAGAGCACAAAGTCTTCATTATTTTTAATGTGAGCGTTGATGAGACTCTCTGCAGCCCAACAACGCCCTGAGGGGAGATACTGAACTCTGAGGCCGTCGGGTGACATCGGATAATTCATCATTAAAGGACAATTAACATTTAAATGGAAAAAGTGTTTTAGTGGACAAAGAGAGTTTTTATAGTCTTTGTTTGCGTTCGTTGGGGCTCCAGTGCAGTTTGAGGTCAGATGGTTCCCACAGCGAGTTCACTGGTTTCACTTCAGCTTTTAATGCTGAAAAATGTTTAGTTTCAGTTTTTATGAGTTTCGCTGTGCGTCGAGCACATTTCAAGAAGTTCAAACTCTGAAGCCTCACAAACATCCGACTGAAGCTCACGAGACGCGTCTGTCGTCCTCGTCTCTTTGTTTCCTACGTCAGTGAAAACTCTCAGGTGTGCTTCAGCTTTACATTCACTACACAGAATCATCTTTATTTATAAAATGATTTTTACAGGTTTTAATATGGAGGGAAAAGAACACGATTAGCACATTTAGTATTGAGCATGTTTGTGACAATCACGACTTTGACTGTGAACAAATAAATAAAACAAACTGCGGCTGTGAAAAGAGTTTCAGACAAGAGCAGCGCAGCTCGAACAGGAAGGCCGACGACGGGAGGAGGAGCAACCTGGGTTCAGCCAATCAGAGGTTTCATCAAAGTACTAAAAATAGCCTTCATATTTAAAATGGTGTTCGTTTGTCCCCTTACTTCTGAGCATCTGAAACTGTGACACAGCATCAAATATCCACTCAGCACAGTTTACCTCATTAACAGTTTGTGAGCCACAAA
>NC_140450.1:197500-205000 GCF_963576455.1 Neolamprologus multifasciatus | reverse complement strand
AGAGGATCCAGGAACGGGTAGGAGAGTCAACACTTTGTCACTGTAGAAATGTTTAGCTGATTTAGAGTTTAGAAATGTGTTAACATAGAATCTAGAATTATTGTAGAGACATTGACACTGCCCTCAATGTAATAAAGGCCTGATGGTGTCCTGAATTTAGGAGCAGAGTATAGGAGACCCTCCCCAGTTGAACTGTGAAAGTAAAACAGAGAGGAGTTAATCCTGAGAGGAAATTCCCCAGAGAATGTTTGGGTGGGGGTCTCAACATTTGACCTGGATAACTGTGGTCTGGAAGGGAAATGGGTTTTTTATGACCTCTAGGGAGTCACCTACACCCACAGTGTTTTAACTGTCACGCACACTCACTTACGTGCACACACATACACACAGGTATGCGTACACAGTCACACACGAGCACTCACATAGACACAGACACAGAGTTTGCAGCACACCGTGGGGGGGTTTTATGATGGGGATGCCTCTATAAAGCTGGCAGCAACTAACAAAGGGGTGAAGATTTTGCAGAGGGACACACCGGCCTCGTCTTCCCTTCTAGAAGTGCATGCTTAAATGAAGATGAATAAAGATGAATAAAAGTTTTGTGAAAATGACTACTGAGTTCCGGTGCCGTCTCTGGAAGTTTCGACGAATAAAAGAACAGGGGTAAAACTGATTTCGTAACATCACCCACTTCAAATTTTCTCTGCACAGACTTTTTATCAGATTTCATTTTCATTTTCTCCTGAGACGCGTGCAATTTCGCAGGCTTTATGCAGACGCTCCCTAAAGCAACTTATGTAATCTAGTACGTACTGCTCGGGGGTAGCTGTGTCGGACAGATATTTCTCTTTAAGCAGCCACAGAGGATCACGCACTGTGTGTCCAAACACCAGCTCTGCAGGACTGAAACCCGCGGACTCCTGCACACTCTCTCTCACCGCTAGAAGGAGAAGTCCCTCGTCCCACTCTCTTCCTGACTCGAGGCAGAACTTCCTCATCATAGCTTTAAATGTTTGGTGGAAACGCTCAAGCGCACCCTGTGATTTGGGATGATACGCACTGGAGTTTTGATGCTTTATGCCATTTTAAGATCTGAGCAAAAATCTTGGACATGAAGTTTGACCCTTGGTCCGTTTGAACTGATTTAGGCAAACCGAAAGCAGAGAAAAAGTTCACTAGGGCTCTGACAACAGCTTTGACTGTAGCGGAAAAGCCTCGGGGAAGCGTGTGGCAGCGCACATCAAAGTCAAGATGTACTCGCTGAAAAGCCTTCAGTTAAGCAGTTAAGTTAAGCAGCGTGATGGAGGCTAGACCGTCCTATTTCACTTCCGGCTTGAGCAGTCTTTGAGTACGTGGCCCTTGTGGACTCTAAGGCTGCAGACCCTGAATTGGGATACAGCCTCATTGATCTGTAGTTCACGGTAGAGGAAATGTAAACATTTTGAATTTATGGTTTACCTGGAGACAATGATAGTCCACATGACTAAATGTCTGAATTGAGCCAATTATATTTCAGATACAGTGATACAGACTGTGGATGCACAACTATCATAGTAGTGATGGGATTTCCGGCTCTTTTTAGAGATCCGGCTCTTTCGGTTCGGCTCACTAAAAAGAGCCGGCTCTTTCGGCTCCGAACCGGCTCTTCAGGTTGTTTTGTTGCTTTAATTAATTTATTATTAACAATAATATAAAATTATGCACAAAAGGAATTACTAACGTAAAAAAAGTGGTTTTATTTAGATATGTTTATATATAAATATATGCGGTGGCCCCTAGAGACAAAATACGTACAAACTCCAAAACACATTTCTAGCATGAACTGAACTTCCAAAGCAGAGCTACCTAGATCACTTAAATTACAAAATTGAAAGCATGAAAGCATGCGTGTATTGTTTGTGTATTTATACACAGGCACTCATATATATTCAAATAATTAAAAAAAAAAAAGTTCATTTACCTGTTACTACCACACACCAAATCCGGTCGTTGGTACTTGCTGGCTTGTGTAGCCACTAGGTAACAAAAGCTCAACACTGCGCCCTAGCATCCTGGAGCACTTCTGTTGTCTTTTGTACGTGTTTTGAGTTTTGACGTGCTTCGGAGTTTGTACGTGCTTCGGCGTTTGTACGTGCTTCGGAGTTTGTACGTGCTTCGGCGTTTGTACGTGTTTTTACGTGTTTTTACGTGCTTCGGAGTTTGTACGTGTTTTGAAGTTTGTATGTGCTTTGTCTCTAGGGGCCACTGTAAATATATTTTTATTTATTCACTCCACATAAAATGTAATAAATAAATCATATAATACAAAAATCAACTATTCACATTTCAAATTTTAACTATTTAAATTTTCAGCTTTTTCCTTTTACAAATTTAAAGTGAAACAACACAAAACACTGCAAACCACAACACAATTAAATATAAATTAAAATATGAAAACAAAAAGAAGATGCATATTCTCTGTCATATGGGCCTGCATGAATAAACTTTCTGAATCTTTCTAAACTTTCTGAATCCTGAAAGAAGCCATCTATGTCCACTGTGAGCGACCATCTTTGAACAGAGGCGGTGGTTTACGACACCAACTCTCTGCCATCTATAATCCAGTTTTGAGATCCCTTCCCAGACGCCTTAAGGCCCACTCACACCCTGGGCCATCTGACCTCAGGAATTCGCATGATAAGGTGGGGCCGGGTTTCACAATGAACTTACCCGAAACTCTGGCTGATTGGGACCCACACCCAGTTCCACACCTTGGCTCAGGCGATTAGAGGATCATCAGGGGGTCCTTTTGTCCCTCTGTGGGGGGACACTCCCACCAGGTTTATATCTGGGACTCTCCACCATTTGACCTTAGAACTGAAGAAGCCTCTCGGATGAGAGGTGAAACGTCTTCAAGTAACTTAAAGAAGTCCAGACGCTTTTCTTTGCAAGCTCCTTTGACTACGATGACCTGGATGACTGAGAACCTTCACAGACATTTTTCTGAATCCTTTATCATCTGCAACTGAAAATAGTTGTGGATGATTACTATACCTTTCTAATGTGACGTTGTTGTCCCTGGCTCTCTTTCTCTCTCTCTCCCTCCGGCTCTGTTCCTGTGCTACTGAGTGTAACTACCGCCCCTCCCCCCTCCGCCCAGCGTAAAGTGCAGAGTGAAGCGGAAAAAAAGTGCGAGAGAGAGGCTGAGAGAAAGAAAAAACAAACAAACCACGTGACGGCTCGCGATAAGGAGCCGGCTCGCGTCATTCACGTCAAAGAACCGGCTCTAAGAGCCATTTCGTTCGTGAACGACCCATCACTATATCAAAGGTCATTATTAGACCCCTCAAAAATGTGATTAACTGACGTTAGCTTCCTAACACAACTCATAGCTTAGATGATAACACGATCATGTGACATGTCATGTGACTCATGATGGTGTCAGGAGGTGAGTGGGTGATAAAGAGTCAAAGTCATCTTCATTCACACAAACTTTATTCATATCTCTTTGGGCCCTGATCACATGACACTAATACACAACAGATCTACACACACTCTCTCTTTTGTACACACACACACTACAGTGTTGGCCGCTGCATATTTAGTTTAGCTTTTTGCTCACATATATATGGTACATTTCTATATCGTCATATTCGCTGCACATAGATTCATATTGAGAGCATACACAGGTAACTATGCACAAGCACAGGTGTGGGAGGGGCCGAGGTGCGTGGAGTGCGCCGCTGCAGAGCAAAGTGCAACGCTTTACTGATTGATAAACTCATACGGCAAGCATGCAGACGTTAATGTAGACAACGACGACACGGCACAGCTAATGCCCCGCGGCGGTGGCGGCGCTGAACGCTGCTCGGAGCTTAACTAACTCTACAAAATCACCACAACATGAAGAACAAACACAACACAGTGAGGAGATCAGCTGGTACATCCAAACAGGAAACACGATTGCTTGACACTTTGCTCGCATGAGCAGCACAAAACCAACCCCACCTCCAGAGAAACCGGGCCACCTCCACAAACATTATCTCCTCATCGCTTCAGTCACAGCCTCCTCTGATCTTCACATCAGAGGAAGCTCACCGTAAACCAATGAGGAAATAAAGAAGAACAAAAAACATGTCAACCCTGCTGGCGTTAGATGAAGAGGTAGAACCAGCTGGAACCAGGAAAGGGAGGGAGGAACCACAACGATCAATTTGGAACCAGCTGGTAGCTTCGTGGTCCATGCAATAGCTGCACTGGACTGTTTGTGGAACAGATGTAGATCAGAGGTAAGACGGGATGGTTAGCTGAAGGTGGGTGAGCACTGTGCTGCTTTTCAATCTTTTCTCTCTCTGATGTAGATGTGATAACAGCTCTCTACCTCTAACAGCCCGATTACTATGTGAAGGGTTCAGGACATCGGACCGAATTTGACCTTTAACGGAAACCGCATCAGCAGGATTTGATTTGTGGAGGGATCAAATTTGACCTTAAGCTACCTTTATTCTAGCTAACTCACAGCTAACTATCCCACCTTAAAGACAGTATAAAAGATGGACATAGCTTCTGGGTCTGAAACGTGACGCACTGAAGCTGCAATCTCTGTAATGGCCACCAGGGGGCATTAGCTGTGGTAAACTTGCCAGTCTCTGAAAAACCACCCTGGCCGTGACCTCTGTAAACACTTCCTGGTGAGGTTTTGGTCCCTGCTGCTCGTCTCAGTTCGAACCCAATAAGAGATCGAGTCAATTTCAAACATTTTGATCGTTACATGTTTCTGAAAAACTCATCGGGCCTCTCGGCTCCACCCCTCAATCGTCACACATGTGTCAACACACTGAGATGGCCATGGTGAGAGAAGCTCGTCTCATGGCTTCATACTGGCATTCAAAAATATAAAACATCACGGCAGCTACGTCCATCTGTTACACCGTCTTAGCTGAACCACTCATAAAGTCTGAGCACAGACTGATTGAGTCCTGGATCCAGCTGAGAGGTCACAGCCCATCTCTGGAAACATCTGGATTCAGTACTGTGGCCTGTGTACAGCTGGTTTCAGCCTATGTTTGTGCTTAGAGGATGGTGATCCACACATGTCACATGTTCAGTGCAGCTACAGGTGGAAGGACAGATGCCAGCAGAAACAAACGTGGAATTCCAGCAGAGTAAAATAAATACTACAATAAATAGATAAATACACAAGTTAAAACTTTACACTGTAAAGAAACGGCACCATGGATCAGAACAGGAAGTGAACATGAAGATGATCTCAGCCGGGACATCCAGAGCAGAGACCTCCTCCTCGCCTCGTCTCCTCCGGAGTCGTCTACAGTACTGACAGACCTGCTGAGGTCACGTGTTTCTGTCTGCGGCGTGACCGAACGTCATATTTACACACAATGTATTGCTGATCAGCTGCTATACAGTCAGAATAAGTGCTGATAATAATCAATATGTTTATTACTAGGAAGGTTCACAGTAACACAGCTTCAGTGAGACACAAACACACACTCTGTTCAGCTTAACCCTCAATCGAAGACTGGGGACTCTCTCCGTGGGCGGGGCTACCTTTACTGGGACGACTGGGAAAAAAATGACAGAAAACAAAAGAGGAGAAGAGTAAATGAGGAGAAAGGCCAATTGGTACAGGGGTCAGAGGTCACATGAGTACAAACAGAACTGGTTAGAACCAGCAGTGATCCTCATGATCACGGTAGATCTTGATGGAACCAGATGGTACCAGTAAGCTGGGCGTTCGGTGAGCAGCTTATACATTTAAACCAGTTAGAAGATCCAACAGACTGGAGCCAGCAGAAACTTGTTAGATGTAAAGAAACCAGCTGCTGAAACTTACCGGAGCCAACCAGAACTGGCTAAAACAGCTGGTACCAGCATGTTGGGCAACCAGTCTGTTCAAACCAACCAGCCAGGTCTACGTCAGGGCTGGATTTCTCAAGAACCAGTTGGTACCGGTATATCGGAACAACTGGCAGGAACCAGTGAAACCAGTAGATGGACCCAAACAAGGAGCAGGTTTGGAAAGCAGTCCATTCAAATATGGCTGAGTTGGAACTAATGTGAACCACTGAAGCCAAGTTTAAAACAAAAACCATCAGGACCCGCTCGGATCATCCTGCTGGTACCAGTAACCCATCCATCAATATCAAGCTGGAATCAGAACCAGTTAGAACCAGTTTAAGCAGGCGGTAATAAGTCTGAGGTTTGAACCAGTCAGAGCTGGTCTGGTGCAGCATGTGACCAAAGGGAAATCTGAGTAAAGTGTCCATGCTGTGAAACCACATATGGAGCACTGATGGAACGGCCGTTTCACACGGGTCACGTGTTTCGTATGCTTGTGTGTGTGACTGTCAGAGGGCGGAGTCAGAGGCTGGTCGGGATGGTCGGGATGGAGATGCAGGAGCCCTCCGACTGGAGACAGACAGACAGAGAGACAGGGTCAGTCACGGGCCAGTCACGGGCCGATGGAGCTGGTAGTCACACTGATGCTAGGAAAATGGGCGGTATCACACAGTGAGCGCAACAGTTTGATTGGGCGATGAGACAAACACACAGGGTGGAAACAGTGACATCACACAGACATCTGACGTACCATTGGTGAACTCCTCACTGGTCACTGATAGAGATTCTGAAAGAATAACCAAATATGGTCAACATGAGGGAGGCGGAGCTACCTGCTCTGACGCTGAGAGCTCCCTCCCAATCACTGAAGGTTTGTGAGTACGTTTCAACATTTCTGCATAAATTTGATCAAATTTTCTAAAAGACCAAACATAGAACCAAACAGTGGTGACTATCACTCATTCCCTAAACTGATCCAACATGAGTGAGGCTCCCATGTCCTGTACTGGACTGCTAACATGTCCTATTTCAGCCACACATGCTCTGTGGGTATCAGTGAGGACCAGAAGTAGCTGGAACCGTTACGATCCCTCTGGCAGGGGCAGCTCGGACATTATTCAGTCTGTTGCAGCAGGATGATTATGTTAGTTTAAATGAATCAACACCCCCGAGTCATTCTAACTACCAGAAACCTCGAAGCACAGGTCGAGGGGGAGGTGTGGCAGCAATTCTTCACACCAGCCTATTAATCAACCAAAGACCCAGACAGACTTTTAATTCATTTGAAACCCTGATGCTCAGCTCAAAATGTAAAAGAACCGACCCACCACTTTAATCACACTCTAGATCTTGTTTTAACATATGGCATAGAAACTGAACATTTAACAGTGTTTCCTGAAAACCCTCTCCTGTCTGATCATTTCCTGATAACATTTACATTTACAATAATTGATTACGCAGCAGTGGAGAGTAGACTTTATCAAAGTAGATGTCTTTCTGAAAGCGCTGTAACTAAGTTTAAGAATATAATCCAGCCACTGTTATCATCGTCAATGCCCTGTACCAACACAGAGCAGAGCAGCTATCTGAACGCTACTCCAACAGAGGTTGATTATCTTGTTAATAATTTCACCTCCTCACTACGTACAACTCTGGATACTG
>NC_140450.1:170000-192500 GCF_963576455.1 Neolamprologus multifasciatus | reverse complement strand
CTGTGACCGTGCTGCTGATCACCTGACCTCTGTGACCTCAGGTTTCCTGTTATAAACACGGATTAGGAGGGGCGTTACCTGGGAACTCCAGGTGGTGGCGCTCTGTTGGGTCGTGAGGGGATAGAGGGTGGGGGTCCAGGATCAGGTGACACCGCCGGACGGGTGGGGGCGGCACGACCACCTGGACGAGGAGGGCCAGGAGGGGCCCGGCGCTGGGGGGTCGGACTGGACATGGGGGACCTGCAGAGACCAGCCGAGTGTCAGTGACGCCGCCCTGGTCTGTTACGCAGCACGGCCCATCTGTTAGCGGCATACCTGCGTCCTGACGGCATCCCCGTCACCTGCAGCCACGAGTCGTCAACAGGCGGAGGCATCGCCGTGGTGATGGTGGAGGTGCTGATGTCACCGATGATGCCGAGGCCCTCGCGCAGCGCGTGGTACATCCTGAGCATCTCGTCGCGGTGCTGAGCCTGGACGAGAGCAGGAAGAAGCAGAGTCTGAGTCTGATTGGCTTAAAACCCGAGCCCCTCCCACCTCCACCTGTCCGCCTGCTACCTCACCTGTTCCTGGGACTCCTCCATCAGGGTGTTCTGGTCTCCACAAGAGTACAGGTGAGCCAGCAGGTCAGCGTGGATGAAGTCCTTCGTCTGAGGAACAGAGAGGAGGTCACGTGACTCACCACATGACTTCCTGTATGGCCTTGTGTGCGTGTGTGTGTCGTACATTGTTGACCATCAGGTGCATGATGGTCTTGGGGATCAGGTCCCTGATGGTGCGGTGGATGATGGCAAGGTACGAGTCCACCAGGTTCCTGACGATCTCCACCTGCCGCTCCAGCTGAGGGTCCAGACTGTGGATGTGCCCGTCGCCACTCGACTCCTCCACCTCCACCTGCACACGCTGACTGTTAAACACACACCACCTCCACCTGCACACGCTGACTGTTAAACACACACCACCTCCACCTGAAAGGCACCATGAGAGACTCACCTTCTCTTTATCCTGATGGAGGGGAGAGGACAGAATAAAGTGTTTACATGTAATTGCACTGCAGTAATAACATCAGTAATAATATTTAGGGATGCAACGATACCAATTTTTTCAAACCGATACGATACCGATACTTGGATCTGAGTACTTGCCGATACAGAGTACAAAAACTGATACTTCTACCACACACACACACACACACACACACACACACACAAATACAATGAATTGGAAGACAGGTTTTATTTTATTCTCTGCCGATAAAAAATAAAATCTTAATAAAAATGACCACAAAAAAATTTCAAGTGAAAAGTAAACACTTCTGTTAAATTGTAATTTTGTAATTACAATTTACAAAATTATTAATTATAATTTTACAAAATATCACTGAACTATTGGCACTGTCTCGAGCTTTCAGAATAATAAATAAACACTTCTGTTTCGAATAAAATAAATACAAATTAGGTTTGAGAATAAAATAAACTTTTAAATTATTGCAGAGTGTCCATATTGTAAACAAACAAAATATTTTTTTTATATTTTATTATATAAATAATAAATATAAAAAATTATAAAATAAATAATAAATAAAATAATAATTGGCCCCCTAGTGGCCAATCTAAAAAACTACAACAGAAATGACAAGCCACCCTCTGATTAATGAAATAAGTTAGTATCGGTTCATGGTATCGGTTAACTTTTACGAGTATGAGTACACACACATTTTACAGTATCGGCCCCGATACCCGATACCAGTATCGGTATCGGTGCATCCCTAATAATATTGTTATAACACAGTAAAACTTGGGGCGTACCACGCTGCGTTCAGGGTACACTCCAGCACGTAGGAAGGACGCCTTCCAGCCGTCGACCTCGTCCTGAGACTCGCTGGCCAGCTCCAGCTGACGGTAGTCCTTGTACACGTTCCTGCATCATCACAGCTTCAGTTATGATCAGACATAAATCAGGATCATCATCAGAACCAGGGACAGACATCTCATCTGCTGCTGAAAAACACCATTTTCCATGGCTACTTCCTGTCACGTGACGGCGTTTGCCATCAGAGAGCCTAAACTTGGACTGAGAACAGTTTAACATCTGTGCTGATGTGTTTCGAGCCGCTGCAGCTTGCTCATCACCGTGTGTCCAAATGTGGCTGCGTTTAGTTTCCATCTTCGCTGACCTTCAGATTCTTAACCGCACGCTTTCGTTCTCGGTTCGATCACAGCACGCTCAGATGGAAACTCTTTGTTAAACGTTAGCGTAGGAGCTGGACGCTCGTCGTTTTATTGGAGCACCTCTCAGTGTGTGGCTGACTGACCTGTGCTCAGTGTTGAACAGGGCGAAGATGTGTTTGCTGGACATGAAGCTCTTCTCAATGTCCTTCAGTTTCAGGTTGTCTACAGGCAGCATGTACTTCTTCTCTTTCTCCTGTAGGAGGCGCAATGAAAGCAGTGAGATAAATAGCATAAAGCCTTTATTTAACGAGATTTAACTTTAAATAGAAATAAAATGTTTGTGCTGGATCCATGTGACACCTTCCTTTGGTATCAAACCCTGCTGATGGAGATGAGCAGCAGCGTGTTTACATGTGTTTGTTACGGTTTCCTCCTGCAGACTGTGAGTGTAATCAGGTCTGTTTAAACCCCAGCCGGGGTTTGTACTGCAGATGTGACAGTTTTGAAATACGTGTCTCGTGTATGCACGGCTCACGGCAAAGCTCTGCACACAAACAAACCCAGCTGGTACATAGAAACATCATGCTCTGCTGCACAGCCCTGGTGTGAGCATGCATGTGCGTTTGTGCAGGCTTCTGTGCCCGTGTGTGTTACCTCATCATCTTTGTACCAGGACAGCGTCTCTGCAGTCAGGACGAACCAGTACTCTTTGGCTCCGCCCTTCATGATGCCGATGTTGTTGATGGTGAGCCAGCCTTTACGGATCACCTGCGCACGGCATCAGTAAAACATGTGACTGATGATGTCACTGATCGCAGACTGCCTGTTAGCTAAAACGTGAAAACATCTGACGTTGGGCTGCAGTCGCCGCAGAAACCTGCACGTTTGGTATCAGGTAACGATCAAATAACACCTGGACCAACATCACGAACCCCCTCAGGAGGATCTCTTTACTTTTTCATCAGAATTCAAATCCAGATCAAAGGTCAAAGGTTGCTTTAAACCTGGTGTCACAGGTCAGTGACACCAGGTTAACGTCTGCTTCGTGTTTCCAGCTCCAACAAAGGTGCACCCTCCCCGTTACATTAGCTACACAAGAACACACACTCACCATGATCTCATCCTGGTTGCCGTGGCAACAGAGGCGTTAGAGACAGGGGAAGAAAAAGAGGTTAAAGATGGCGTCCTCCCACACTTCATCGTTGCTCCTCCTTTCCCAGGATACACACTCACCTGGTTTCCTGCTGCCTTCTTCTTGTTCATCTGACTGCTTTTCTGCTGCGCGCTGACACACACACACACACACACACACACACACACCAGGTGAGTGTTCACACAGCTCAGGTGTATCACACTGCTGACACACCTGTACCTGTGTGTCAGGGATACAGGTGAGCCTGACAGGAAGCCGGTTTAAGGGTCTTACTTTGCGAAGCCGATGAAGTCCTCGTGGTTCGTGTTCACGTAGGCCAGCTCGATGTCGATCAGCAGCATCACCTGAGGGAGACGAACAGCCGTCAGCGGCGTGTGACACAGGTGACGTGCACGTATCCTGCAAATGTTCTATGACTTGGTGGCGTGAAGAGGACGGCCCTGTCACAGCCGGCCCATCTGCTAAGGTGAGCCTCGCCTCTCACCCAATGACAGCTGGGTAGGCCACGCCTCCCCAGTGCCTGAACTGCGATGGTCAGGATCACACCAAGATGGCGACGGTGTCATGTGACCAACCTGCTCTTTGGAGCGGCTCTCTCGGTCTCTGATGTGCTGAGTGACGATCCTCTCCATCTCCTCTCTGAGCATCGGATACTGAGCCAGCTGCAGGCAGGAGGAGGTCAAAGGTCGTAGTCAGTACTGTGTATTACCGCTGAGTGCTGTGCGATGATAGTACTCGTGGTATGTGTAGTACCTTCTGCGTGCACTGCCTGACGGTGTTGACGAGCTCGCTGATCACCATGTCGACACATTTCTGACACGGCTCTTTGAGCTGAGCGATCAGACGCTTCACGATCGTCTCGAACGCCATGTCAGGGGTGAACAGACCCGTCCTGAGCACAGGTGAGCGCACAGGTGAGCGCACAGGTGAGCGCACAGGTGAGCGCACAGGTGAGCGCACAGGTGAGCGCACAGGTGAGCGCACAGGTGAGCGCATTCACACTCACCCCTGTATTCAGTTTTCCATTTCACACTACAACCTGGGTTTGCCACTCATCTGTACTCTAATTTAATAACTGTACAGTCCTCTGCTTTGCTGTTGTCTAAGATGTAAATATGTAACAATCGTGTTTCTGTTTCTAGTTTGTGTGTTTTTGCTGCTGATACGACCAAATTTCCCCTCGTGGGACAATTAAAGGATGAGAATTCTGCGAGCGCAGCGACACACTCTTATTAACCTCGGTCTCTCTTCCACAGCATGTCTTTATCCTGTCTTCCTTCTCTCACCCCAACCAATCACAGCAGATGGCCCCGCCCCTCCCTGAGCCTGGTTCTTCCTGTTCAAAGGGAGTTTTTCCTTCCTACTGTCGCCAAAGTGCTGCTCACAGGGGGTCATATGATTGTTGGGTTTTTCTCTGTATGTATTATTATAGGATCTACTGTACAATATGAAGCACCTTGAGGCGACTGTTGTTGTGTAAATAAAACTGAACTGATCAAAGATCAGATCAAAAGCTCAAAAGATCAAAGCTATGCAGCACTTGTTACAGTAAGCTGCAGGGACGCACGTCTGCTGTCTGAGCACAGTTAGTGTAACTGTTTCTCTGTAACAGCGTCTCACACACACACACACACACACACACACACTCACTCACACACACACACACACACACACAAACACACACACACACACACACACACACACGTTCCCAGGATAACATTGGCAGATGTTTATGGATGAAACTCTAATGTCATTTATTCAGCGGATGAAGACAAGCTAATAATCCATGAATACATCTGGATCCATAAACAGGAAGAACAGAGAAAATGTTCAAACCCAAATAAATGAACAGGTAGCTGCGCACTGCGCCCCCTGCTGTACAGTGGAGGTACTGCAGGCAGGCTGCAGCCTAAACAGGGATCTTTTACCGAGGTTTGACAATCAGGCAGGACTTTAAAAACAAACCCACCTGATCCCGTGGATGTTCTTGATGGCGTAGCTGATCTCCTTACGAAGAGTCTTCTCGTCACTCTCCAGCTGCACAAACACATTTATGACATCACTCGCCTGCCACAGGAAGTCGCACATGGTGCGATGATGTCACCTGAGCGAAACGGTTACCTTGACCAGTTCGAAGGGGAAGCGTTCGTGGAAGATGCGGTTGATCTTCGCCCCTCCCGACAGCTCGTAAGTGTCCACCTGATCCCCGGACCCTTCGATCCGCTTCTCAAAGTCCACCGCGAACTGCTGCACCATCCTGCCGTGAACGTACAGCGCTGGTTATACCCGACCGACACCTGACACTTAAATCTCACACCTGTAGGCTCATCTAGTCGTGCCCCCTCACCTGACATCACACTCGTGACTCTGCTGTCACCTCGACCCTAGGAATGTCGAGTTCTTCGACTCTTGCTTTTCCAGGGTGGACTCACTGCAGAGCGTGACTTCTACATATATAGTGTCTCATAAATCTAATGATGGCGAGTCCCAGATTCAAGTCCTAATGGGACCCAAGAGGGTCGTTGACCCACTATTAATCATGTGCCTCATCGCATGCTCAAAGATGGTCGTTCACAGTGGACACAGATTTACTCCACTGTCAACGACCATCCTTGAACAGAGGGCGGGGCTTACGACACCAACTGCCATCTATAATCCAGTTTTGAGATCCTTCACACACCCACTCACATCCTGGGTCATCTGACCTCAGTGAGTCACATGATAGGGTGGGGCCAGGTTTCACAGTGGGTTCACCTGGGCTGTGTCCCAGTTCAGGGTCTGCAGCCTCAACGATCCTCAAGGGTCGCGTACTCAAAGACCGCTAAGGCCGGATGTGCGAGGCTTGTGAAATGGGACGGTCTAGCCTATTGCGCTGCCCAGGTTGCCTAGCAACCATGATACTAACAGCTGGAAACGTTTCGTACGGCTTTGTTTGACAGAAATGAAGGAGAAAATCTTTTGTTCATTTGTTTGTTTCTACATGAGCTTTGATCATTCTCTGATTAAGCTCAGCTATTGAACGGCGTATATTTTAAAGTAAAGGCTTTAAAACCAAGTTAGTACAAACGTCACTAATGTCACATGACTTTGCCGACATGTGGCCAACAGGAATGTTTTAATGGTCTTCGTTATTAAACATTTGCACATAAATAAGTGACATCATATTCAGTACTTACTTAAAGTTTACTCTTCAGGCGCCCCTCATCCGCTGTTTTTTCGGCAAAATTATCCACACCCACTGCCGCGCTATGCATTCTGGGATATGTTGGGCCATGAAGTCTACACCGCCACATCCTTAAAATTCAGGGAAATGAAGGACGCATTTGAGGGCCGCATTTCGAGCAGCCTTCGAATTGGGACAGCCTTCGTCGCGTCGCGGTGACGTAATCGGCCTTAAAATGCGGCGTTTAAGGCTGCAGACCCTGAATTGGGACACAGCCCTGGAGCCTCAGCTGATAATGACCCACACCTGTTTTCACACTTTGGCTCATGTGATGAGTCACCACGGTCAATATTTTGTCAACGATCTCATTAAGGGACACTCCCATAGGGCTACACTCTGGGACTCTCCACCCTTTGGTCTGGAGCTGGAGAAGCTTCCTCAGATGTTCTGCGATATCTTTTTACATGACGAGGCTTGTTAACGTCTCGTTGGTGATAAAAAGGATGTGTTTGATGCACTCGGGGTCACTCGGGGTCTAAAGAGGTGAAGCTGAGGCTTTCAAACGCAGGAGCACTGCAGCAGCAAGCACGCATGGTGGAGGCAGCATCGTGCTCTGGGCTGTTTGGTGCCAGTGGTACATTACACAAAGTTGTTCAAGTATTGGAGTAACCTTCAATCAGTAACTACAGGGCTGAAACGTGGACACAGTTGGGGACAAACACACATTAACACTGGATCTGGAATGGATAAAGCAGGCTAACATCAACTGACTTCAACCCTGTTGAAAATGGGAGACCTTAAAAGCTCTGTAAAGGAACCGAGTTTAAATTAACTCTACCAAGAAGAGATGTCAAATATCATCTGGAAGCCTGTTGATACCGAACGTGTCTGCTTGATGAGAGACAACCAAATATTAGTGTGTGTGTACTTGAGTCTGTAAGTATACTGTAGACTGTGTGTCCAAAGTAAACTCAGACGTGTTCATTAGTCCTTAAACATGTGCTGTGAAATCATTCATGCCAAGCTATGCGTTTTCTCTACACTGGTAGAGAAAACGCATAGCTTGGCATGATGCATGTTGGATCTTGACCCGTTGAATCGTTGTAACTGCGTGTTAAAGAGAGCCGTGGGTGAATATCTGGTCCTTACTGCAGCAAGGCCTTGGTCTTGCGGCTCGGGTCATCCGGTCTGAAGTTCTTGTACTCCTCCACCTCCTTCTCGATGGAAAGCAGCTGACTCTGCAGTTTACTGCGCAACGCCGGCAACGTGTCCCGGATGTGATTGGTCAGTTGCTGGAGGTAGCAGAGAGGTGCTCTGTTATTTATCACTGACATCAGAACATAGGTGGAATTAAAGGCAGTGGTTTGTATCATATCTATCTAACAGACTCCAGTTTGTGCATGTAAATGGAGAGTCCTCTTCACACACTGAGGTTAATTATGGAGTTCCACAGGGTTCAGTGCTAGGACCAATTCTGTTTACATTATATATGCTTCCCTTAGGCAGCATCATTAGAAGACATAGCATACATTTACACTGCTATGCAGATGACACCCAGTTCTATCTGTCCATGAAGCCAGATAACACACACCAATTAGTTAAACTGCAGGAATGTCTTAAAGACATAAAGACCTGGATGGCCGCTAACTTTCTGCTTCTTAATTCAGATGGTAAATGGTAAATGGCCTGCATTTGTATAGCGCTTTTCTAGTCCGTAAGGACCCCAAAGCGCTTCACACTACATTCAGTCATTCACCCATTCACACACTGGTGATGGCAGCTACATTGTAGCCACAGCTGCCCGCGGCGAGGCTGCCGGACACAGGCGCCACCGGGCCCTCTGACCACCACCAGTAGGCAAACATGGGGTTAGCATCTTGCCCAAGGATATTTGGCATGCAGCCAGGAGGCAGCATGGGATCGAACCACCGACCTTCTGATTAGTGGCTGACCTGCTCTGCCACCTGAGCTACAGCCACCCGATCAAACTGAGGTCATTGTACTCGGCCCTGAAAAGCTTAGAAATATGGTATCTAAGCAGATTCTTACTCTGGATGGCATTACCTTGGCCTCCAGTAACACTGTGAGGAACCTTGGAGTCATTTTTGACCAGGATATGTCCTTCAACGCACATATTAAACAAATATGTAAGACTGCTTTCTTCCATTTGTGCAACATCTCTAAAATTAGAAATATCCTGTCTCAGAGTGACGCTGAAAAACTAGTTCATGCATTTATTACTTCCAGGCTGGACGACTGTAATTCATTATTATCAGGAAGTCCTAAAAACTCCCTGAAAAGCCTTCAGCTAATCCAAAATGCTGCAGCAAGAGTCCTGACAGGGACTAGAAAGAGAAAGCAGATTTCTCCTGTATCGCCGTCCCTTCGTTGGCTTCCTGTTAAATCCAGAATCCTGCTCCTCATGACTTCCTCAAAAATCAGACAGTGTTTTGGAAATGTTCTGGGGAAATTCAAAGAGTATTTGTACAGTGAGGACCTTCAGCTGTGCCAGTGTTTGTGCTAAGCTAACAGAACTCACTGCCCACTGCCCACTCCACTGCCCTGTGGAAACACAGATTTGAAATCCTTGCAGTCAGAAAGACTTGGGAGAGATCTTGTGCATTTACCTGGTTGAGAATCTTCTGCAGGTAGGCGGTGCCCATGCGGTCCGCCAGGTGACGGTAAGATGGGTGAGATAGGAAGAACTTCCTCTCGGCCTGCAGGGCTGCGGTGATGTCTTTCTTCCCATCGATGTCTTTCTGACTGCGATTCACGACCCCGATGTAACCTGACACAGTGAAAGTCTCGTATTGTCTCTGTCTGCTCAGCTGCAGCCTGTTCTGTCTCTTCACCTCCACATTGAGTGAAATTTGAAATGAAACTGAGCAGACAGCTGACCACCAACCAATGAGAGGGTTTGGTGTAATGTCATGCATCTGTACCTCTTCGTAGCGGCAGCAGTTTGTTCTCCAGGATGTCTCTGGCGTCGGTCCCTTCATCCATCAGATCCAGCTTGGTGATGACCCCGATGGTCCTCAGACCTGCGCGACCGAAACACTTTATTTAGTTCAGGAAAGAACAGTACAGGTGAAAGATGCAGGTGGAGCTGTCAGGAGCCTTACCTTGTGGGTCAACCTCCTTAGCGATCTTCAGGGCGTCAGAGTTAGCAAGGTCAGAGTTGGCTGGGGAAACAGCCAATAGGAGGCAGTTTTCCTTAGTAACGAACTGCATGAGCATGTCTCTGATCTGGTGCTCGATGTCGAGGGGCTGGTCGCCCACCGCGACCTTCGTCATCCCAGGAAGATCCACCAGAGTCAGGTTCAGGACTGAGGACAGACAGCAGAGTCAGGACCAGGACAGGTGTGTGTGTGTGTGTCTGTGTGTGTCTGTGTGTGTGTTACCATTGGGGGAGTAGACTCGGAGGTTGATGGGGACCGGACTGATGCCTTTGTTCTGCCCCGTCACTCGATCCGTTTCAGCTTCAATCTCCTGACGAACTTCATCAAAGTCCGTGAACTTCTTCCCTTTGCAGTGCAGGAACTCGGCATACTCTGATCAATACACATCACACGATCAGATCAGACACCGCACGGACGAACCGCGTGTCTCTGCACTGTGAGTCTCACCTGTGGGACAGTTGATGAGCTGCAGCACGAGGGGACGCCGAGTGACGATGCCGGATCCACGAGGGAGGAAGTCCCTGAGAGGAGGAACGAAGATACGAGCTAGTAACAGAGGACACGACTGTACATACTTTTATTGATCATTAGATTCTGAACAATGTCTGTAAGCCTCTGGCTGTCTGATCGACTTTGCGAAGGACAGGCTGAGCCGTGACTTTGGTACCACCAAAGTGCTTTTGCAGAGGTTGTGTGATTCACACTCGTTCTGGCCTTAAACCAGGACCAGTTGTCCTTGGGAGACGCTACCAAGGGCAGGCTGAGCCCAACAACGTCGCTGATTTATTTGATATTTGTATTAATAATAAATCTGCAGCTAAAATGCACCTTTCTGCAGATGACGCTGTACCGTAGGCCGACTCACACGACTCTGAATCATCCTGTTGAGGTGCTTTAAACTGCATTGCAGTGGCTGCAGACTTTATTGTGCAGCTTAAAGTTATTAATGCTAATAAAACCAAATTCATCCTGTTTTCCAGAAATCACTCACAGATTGGTTTTTATAAACTGGGAGATCATGTTGAAAGTGTGTAATCCTGTAAATATTTGAGTGTTCGGTTGGACGACAAAGTTCAGACGGAGCACTGAGTGCAAACTTTAGATTTGAGTTTATTATGAAAAGTTTTGGTTTACTGTCAGCAGTTAGTAAAAACGTGCACAGGTTATATTCTTAACCTTGATTATAGTGATATTATTGATGTGCACACTGCCTCCTCTGTCAGACTCTGCAGATGTCCCATCAAACCCATTGCACACATCACTGGACCGCTTCAGTTTAAATATGAACTCTGAATATCTTCAAACAGCTGCTATGATCTGAGCTCCTCTGACTGGGTCTTTTTAGCCCTCTCTTATTTTGCACCTTGGCTGCTGACAGACACTAGCTCTGCTTTTAAGATTCAAACTTTCCTTTTTGGACCAGGTGACCCTGAATCCTCCCTTAGTTATGCTGCAATAGGCTGCTGGGGGATTCCCATGATGCACTGGGTGTTTCTTCTTCACTCACTATATCAGGGGTGTCAAACATACGGCCCAGGGGCTCGATGTTTGTTAACTGTAAAGACTCCCCGGGGAATGAAATAACAGAAAGTTTATGTTTTCTTTTGTTTTGATTTTTTTTACAATAGACTCAATAGAATACAATAGAATACGTGCTTTCCCACGTCGTCTTCTACGTTGAGAGACACAGGAGACCCTCGAGGAGAGAGCGGGTAGGGGACCTTGTTAAAAGATACCTGAGCCACTGGGAGAAGCTGGTCCTCAACAACGGTGTGTTGTACAGAGTCTCCAGATATCAGGTAACAGACGACTGCAGTTCGTGGTTCCTGACTCATTGAAGGCCGAGGTCCTCAGAGGGATCCATGATGATGCTGGTCACCAGGGCCAGTTCAGGAGTTTAGACCTGGCTAGAAAGAGATTTCTGTGGTTGAACCTTGGGCGTGACGTGAGAGGCCATGTACGGGGATGCCAGCGCTGCGTAAGACCATCTAACCAGAAAGGCGTGCTCCTTTGCTCAGTGTGTCCTTGTCCAGACTGTTGGAGTTGGTCTGCATCAACTTTTGGTCGGCTGAGGCTTCACACAACAAGTCTGTGGACGTCTTGGTCATCACAGACCACTTCACTGGATGGGCGCAGGCCTTCCCATGCAAGGACCAGTCGGCTAAACAGGTTGCAAGGCTTCTCTGGAACAGGTACTTCTGTGTGTTCGGCTTTCTGGAAAGGATGCACAGCGACCAGGGTGCTAATTTCGAGAGTCAATCGATAAGTGAGCTCCTCAGAGTCTCTGGTGTGGGCTGCGTATGGGGAGGGAGATTTGAATGCCCCTGCTGTGAGCTGTGTTGGTGCTGATGGTGACTGCTCACCCGATGCCATGGATGGGACAGCTGACCTGGAGGTTGTCTCTGAACATTTGGACCCTGGAGAGAGGACAATTGCATGGGTGTCGCAGTTGACGGAGTCCAGCCGGTCTCAGGGAGATGTTACTGATGTTTCAAGCATGGATTCAGTCCTGCCAGCCGCATCGGGCTTGTCTGTTGAAGTGGACTTTGACCGAGCTGGTTCTAGCACGGCATCCCAAGAGGTCAATATTGCTACGAGCTGTGGGGAGGGTGTACAAGTATGCTCTACTACACCTGAGGTAGCGGTGGATATAGTTGCTCATGCCATTGCTCAGTCCCCAAAGGTTGACTATGGCCAAACCGGGGATGCTTCCCAGATCAGAACCAGACTTGGGCGACTTGTCAAACCAGTGAATAGACTGATCCAGATGTTTTCTTTATATGTCTACCTGAGTGATGGGGTTTGTACTTGCTGTTATGTACTCTGCATTTTTGTTGTTTTTTCCCTGTTGAGCCGTGGTACACACCTTGTAAGGGGTTATTGGTAGGGTGTATTTCGGGCACTCTGCTGCCAGTTGCTGGGTTGGGAGTTTAGCGCTGCTCCAATCCCACTTCATCCTTAGGGATACGTTTATAATGGATTGGATTTATATAGCGCTTTTCAAGGCACCCAAAGCGCTTTACAATGCCACTATTCATTCACTCTCGCATTCACACACTGGTACAGTTGTAGCCACAGCTGCCCTGGGGCAGACTGACAGAAGCGTATCGCGCCATACCGCCTACTGGCCACCAGTAGGCGGTATGGTAAAGTGTCTTGCCCAAGGACACAACGACCAGGACAGAGAGCCCAGGGATCGAACCGGCGACCTTCCGGTTACAGATACGCTTCCCAACCGTATCTGTACGGTCTCCCCACGGTCGTTTAGTTGGTGTTTGTGATTTTTGACCTCTGTTTGGTTGGTGTGTACCAGTGTGGGTGCCTTTGGTACCTGAGGCTCAAATTTGATCAAATTCAGTGGGGGTGAGTATAACAGAGTTAAAAATACATGTGAAAAGTGTGAATTTTATCATCTTTGTTGTATTTTATTTTGAAAATCCAGCAACTGGATCTTGC
Source organism: Neolamprologus multifasciatus (assembly GCF_963576455.1). Classification (NCBI taxonomy): domain Eukaryota; kingdom Metazoa; phylum Chordata; class Actinopteri; order Cichliformes; family Cichlidae; genus Neolamprologus; species Neolamprologus multifasciatus. Next base: position 179,381 of record NC_140450.1, on the reverse strand, counting down.
TCTGGCGTTTGGAAGCTTCTAAGGCTTCTGTTCCTCACAGCGCCCGTTTGCACTGTGAGGGTAAGTTCTGTAATGAAAGGCTCTGGCATCTTTATGGTTTCTGGTGTAAATGTTGTATAGGTCGTACATGTATACAGATTTGTATTGATGTTAGAACGCTACTGTGTAACCGTTAAACAGTGTTTCTGCCGTATCTATGCTCTTTTGCAGTAAGCTTTTGCCGGCCCCCTAGTGGTTGCTGCGCATAGCTGGACTTACTGTTTTTCTGTGCTTTTTTGTGACGTTTGCCTTACATTGCAGGAGCTACAATTGCTGGTACCTTCAGAACATGTTGAGTGTGTTTTGTCTGCTGCAGCTACGTGAGCCTGTTAACGGTCATTTTGTCTGTAAAGCTCAAGCATGCGAAAATGTAGTGCTCTACTGTAATTTGTCCACTAGAGGGAAATGTTTAGCCAGTGATACTGTTTACTGAGACTTCTGTTATCCTGTTATTTTGTTTTATATGGTGTGAAATGTATTTTTATGGGTTATAAGATTTCTTTTTAATAATAATGAATGATGGATTGCATTTATATTGCGCTTTTCGGGACCCTCAAAGCGCTTTACAATGCCACTATTCATTCACTCTCACATTCACACACTGGTGGAGGCAGCTACAGTTGTAGCCACAGCTGGGGCAGACTGACAGAAGCAAGGCTGCCATATCGCACCATCGGCCCCTCTGGCCATCACCAGTAGGCGGTAGGTGAAGTGTCTTGCCCAAGGACACAACGACCGAGACTGTCCGAGCCGGGGCTCGAACCGGCAACCTTCCGATTACAAGACGACCACCCAACTCTCGAGCCACGATCGCCCCCACGATCGATTTTTGTATACAAGTGCAGTGTGACAGACTGTAAAAAGGGAGAAATGATTATTTTCCAACTTTTCTTTATTAAGAAGTAAATTGTCTGTCAACACAAGGCGCGTTTGCACTGTGAGGAGCTACAATTGCTGGTACCATCAGAAGACACATGTTGAGTGTGTTTTATGTCTTCTGCAGAATAAACCACGAACAGCCAACCTTTCTGATTGTGATTTATGAAGAGAGGCGTTACACCTGCAGGTGAAGCGATGGGGAGTTGTGTTCAGTGAAGGAGAGGCGCGGCAGAGTAACGCTGCGTAGAGACAAAAGTGGACGAAAGAGAGGCAAATTTGCGGCTCCACAAGTGTAATTGTAACATAATGTAGTAACATGTTGTCACACATCTCGTATAAAACAATATATCGATATATTTAAAAACACAATATATCGCCCAGCCCTAATATTTACTTTCGTTTTCTCATATCTTGGAGTTTAAAGTGCAGTTTCACTGGTTAACAGTGGCAGAAAGGGGAAGTCACTGGTCTGCTCACACAGACGTCTGTGACTGAAGAGTGTAATGCTGGGCCTTCTAGCTCGGCTCTGCCTTGATGCTGGTGCTGGTTAAATGACATAAGAGAGTTCAAACACACGAGTTGCAGTTGGATGATGCCGCGCAGGGAGCGGCTTCACCCGGAGGTGGCAGGGAGAGGGAGGTGCTACGCTGGGATGGATGGTTCTCTTTTGTCGTGCTGCATCACATCCCCTTCACTTACGTAACTGAAGGAAATGTGTTATAGAGGAGGCAGGACAGAGATGCTCACACTGAGGCCCACTCTGCCGCTCAACGAAACACACTGTGAGCTGTGTGACGGGAAGCCCTCCGCGAGGCTCGGAGAAAAGCATCGTCACGACATCCTCACAGTGTGTGTGTGTGTGTGTCTGTGTGTGTGTGTCTGTGTGTGTGTGTGTGTGTGTCTGTGTCTGTGTGTATGTGTGTGTGTCTGTGTGTGTCTGTGCTGCAGTGTGAGTCCTCTGCAGTCAGCTCAAACACATCACGCTGATATTGTCATACGATGCTGCCCTGACCAAAAGCCTACTGACTCATGTGACCTGAAGCAACCAATAAGAGCAGAGATGCAGACAGACACACCCCCCACCCATTGTCAGAGTGAAGATAAAAATATTCAGCCAATCACATGACATCTTCCAGCAGGACTCAAACTACAGACCTCAGAGACACACAGTTTCTATCTGCTCCATCGTCCTCCACCCTGCTGCCACCTCCTCCTCTGCAGCTTACAAGTGCCTTCTTCAGCCTCAGCTGACTGCAGCTGACTGCAGGTTTCAATCTTATAAACATACATTTGCATAATGACTGAAACCAGCCCACTGAAGGAACAATGGGCGGGAGGTCAGTTCGTTACGTTACATCTCTCTTCACCATCCCAGTCACAGAAGCGTTGGAGGTAGTCCGTAAGAGATCACAGGATGACCCCAACCTCAGCAGCAGGACCGCTCTCAGCATCGCCAAGTGTGTTTGAACTGTGTCTTCATTCCACCTACTTCACATACAAGGGTAATGGCCTGTATTTGGTAAATGGTCTGTATTTGTATAGCGCTCTAGGGACCCCAAAGCGCTTTACACACCCATCCACCCATTCACACACACATTCACACACTGGTGGAGGCAGCTACAGTTGTAGCCACAGCTTCCCTGGGGCAGACTGACAGAAGCGAGGCTGCCATATCGCGCCATCGGCCCTTCTGGCCACCACCAGTAGGCGGTAGGTGAAGTGTTGCCCAAGGACACAACGACCGAGACTGTCCCAGCCGGGGCTCGAACCGGCAACCTCAGTCCTACAGGCAGAAACATGGGTGTGCCATGGGCTCCCAGCCCATCGTTCCTTCAGTGGGCTGGTTTCAGTCATTATGGAAATGTTTATAAGGTTGAGACCTGCAGCTGAGACTGAAGACGTCACCTGATGATGACGAAACGTTTCTCCCACAAACGCTACGTCCAGATGAACAGAATCAACTTTGGGAGATTTCCTTACCTGGATGATTGAGATGCATCAAGACATATGACGACGTAGCCTCTGTGACATCACACAGAGCAGGAGTAGAAAAAGTGTGCCAAACAGAGTGTTGGGAACAGAGGCATGGCTCATTTCTGACGTTTTTCTTTTTAGGTAGGTCAGAATTTTATCTCAGGAAGTGTTTTCTAAAATATTGCTGTCGCCTCTCACACGCTCTGTTTTCCAGGTCCTGCTGTGGGATCTTCAGGCGCTCTCGGGCCAGACAAATGATATAATCTCTGTGAGTCGTGATCTGGGATCAGCGTCACAGACAAACACATCCTGCAGATGATGGGTGGAGGTAGAGCAGGTCATCTACTGATCAGAAGGTCGGTGGTTCGATCCCAGGCTCCCCCGGTCTGCCAGCCAAATATGGGCAAGATACTAACCACAAGCATGTCTGCGATGCATCCATCAGAGCGAATGTTACCCAGTTAGACCCTAAAGCACAGAATAAAGTGCTTGTGTGGTTGCACGGGTGTTGGTGATGGATGGGTGGGTGTAGCATGTTTGAGCGTAGAAAAGCGCTGTGCAAGAATCAGTCCATTTACCAGCTCATGAGCGGGAACTCTGCTCCAGCGCACCTCCACCTGAACACCACACCCCCTCCAACCAAACGTCACACCTCCACCTGAACACCACACCCCCTCCAACCAAACGTCACACCTCCACCTGAGTGTGTTTCAAAGGGCTGAACAGAGGGAAGAAGAATCTCCACCCCCAGCTCAAACAGACAGGTGGGCACACACACACACGCATTCTCGTTTTCATATCTTAATGAGAGCCCCAGCTGCTTACCCGAGCCATCAAAAAGAAACCATAACCAGCATAGGGACGGTCAGTACCCACAAACACGTCTAAACACGCACGCACGCACGCACGCGGACTCACTTGCCCACGAAGTTCTCGAGCACCGAGCTCTTGCCGGCGCTCTGACCGCCCACCACCGCGATCTGCGGCAGGTCGAGGCTGGAGTTCTGGCCGATGGCGGAGAAGGCATCCTGCAGCCGGTTCACCAGCGGGATCAGCTCCTCCATCCCCCGGTTCCCCATGGCGGAGAGGCGGGCGGAGACAGGCGGAGGCTGCCGGTGTGTCTCGCTGCTGCTGTGACCGATCAGCGGCCGATGATCGATCACAGGATCGATCGATGCTGATGATGCCGCTCCAGCTGTGACCTTCAGCTCTTTCTCCTCCTTCTCCTCCTCCTCTCTGCTCCGCTGCAGGGAGGCTCCAAGCACGCTCGCAACCACACACTTCCGGTGCAGCCCTTCACAATAAAACCCCAGGCAGACAGGTTTGTAAGTTCAGACCCGGAGCGAGTGTTCGCTTCACCTGCTAAATCCCCATGGTGACGGATGCTGAGCACATCACCTGGTCAGGTGCACGTTTTGTTTTCTCTGATGCCTTATTGTCACTAAACTGAGCTTCAGGCAGCGTGTGATGATGAAGGCCTCAGCAGCTTCAGCAGGTGCATGTTCACTGATGCAGGGGAGGATGCTGATCTACTGCTGCAAACAGAACACACACCTGAACACCTGATCAACCAATCACTCTCTCTGATCTGATTTCATGTCTCCTTCATTGGGCGGTGGGACAGGAAGCTGTAATGTTTCCATGGATACAGTCTCTAAAGTCTCACATGACAGCAGCTCTGAGCCTCAGATACAAAGTCATTGTCTGCCATTCAGATCTGTATCATAGCACTCGGTCACAAATCACCAGATTAACGATACTCTGCTTGTTCTTCTGTCAGATTATTTACCTGGTACAGATTTTCAGGTTTGATCATCAACCCAGCTGGGTTGGGGTTATATCGCCCCCTGCTGATTTCTCTGAGGCACCTGTCCAGGTGTGACTTTGCCTCTCAACGCTGGGTTTTCTTCACGACACATTAGTCGAAACAACGAGCTGCAGACACGACAGGAAGTGACTGTGACACAGGAAGTGACACGACAGACTTTTCTTGTCACAGATTCAGATTTTTGGATTTGTGTCAGGATGTTTACGTATATTTAACAACACGTCAGACTGCTGTACTTTTACTGTGAAAGAACCAGACCTGACGTCCGGTACTACCTGCAGCAGGTTGCAGTTCCCCGGTGGGGCGACGGGGGCGCTGCAGATGATCTGTTCAGATGAAACCAAAACTGATCAATAACGATCAGCAGGAGCAGCTCATTACTTACTCTGACACATTACTTACTGATTATGGATACAGGGAGCCAATCAGATTTGATTTTATTTTTATTTAGGACAGTGCATGTTAATGAACATACATGTAAAAAATTTTACAATGTATGTAAACATACCAGATTATTATATTTCCATCTGTTGTCCATAAAACATAAAAAATTCATAATTCATTCATAATAAAAACTCCATCACCAAACTTACACACACCATTCTGTTCCCAAATAAAACATTAAAACTATACAACTCACACATGATCACACACTTGATTTGTCCATAACCAGATTTTAACCTTTGCCTTAAACAAGTTGAATGTCGAGCATAAACACGTCTCTGTGGGTTGTAGCTCAAGTGGTCCTGTCTGAGCTTTCTTTACGCCTAATGAACTGCTTTAGTGGTGGTGGAGCAAGGGAGTGTAAGACTTTATATATTAAACACACTCTTTTAAGTTTCACTAAGTTATTGAAGTTCAGTAATTTATGCTTTTGGTGGCTGGAAGTCGGTTTTTTGTCAAGTAGTTTTAAACTTCTTTTATAAATGTTTTCAATAGTTTTAAGTGTTGTTGGACAAACAAGTGACCAGGACGTCAAACAATCGTCCATATGAGAGACGATCATTGAGTAAAAATACGTTTTTGCAACATTCATATTTAAATTATTACGTATATGATTAAAATTTCAATTATTAAATTTAAGTACCTGGGACACTTTATTTATGTGACTCTTGAAGGATAATGTTGGGTCTAGAATGACCCCAAGATGTTTAAATTCTGGAGCTAATTCAAGCTCTGCTCCATCCAGGAATATGTTTGACTGCTTCAAGTTTCAGGGGCGTTTTGAGAAGTACATGCAGACAGTTTCTGTTCAACATTAGAGTCCTCCAGCCAGCTGTGCATTAATGCTAAAGCAGCTGTAAGATCTTTTGCCCCCTGCTGGACACTATTGGCTTGCGTATATATAACTGCATCATCCGCATACATTTGAGCAAATATATTTGGACAGACTTCAGGTAAGTTATTGATAAAAAGAGAGAACAATAAGGGCCCAAGAACGGATCCTTGAGGAACTCGTGTATCACAGTCTAAATATGGAGATTGAACCCCGTCCAACACCACACACTGTTTCCTGTGTGAGAGATACGAGGCAAACCACTGAAGAGCCTGACTGGAGATATTAAACTGAGTCCATCTGGACAACAATATCTGATGGTTTAGTCGAAAGCCTTCCTCAGATCTAAAAATACAGCTCCAACACAGGGACGCTCGTCCAGCAGGCTCTTCAAGTTCTCCACTAACAGACACAGGGAACTATCTGTGGAGTGATGGGCCCGAAAGCCAAACTGCAGTGGATGTGATGAGGGTTGGGTGTTTTCTAGGTGAGCAGTGAGGAGTTTAACCACCCACTTCTCAGCTATTTTAGATACGACCGGGAGTTTGCTTATGGGGCGATAATTAGCCATGTCAGTCTTCACACCTGCTTTGTTACCTGCTTTCCAATCTGTTGGAACAATGGAGTGTTCGAGTGACATATTCAAAACATGAGTTGTTGGACGTACGAGCAGATCCAAATGTTCCTTTAGGAGATTTGTGTTAATACCAAATACATCAAGTGCTTTTGATTGTTTCAAACATTAGTTTAGCAACTTCAGTGTCTGAAATATGAGTGATGGTGAACAAATTTTGACCAGATTCATCCTGTGTGCATGAATCTGCGCTGGGATCGATTGATGCCAGCGCAGATTCATCGATCGGTCGATTGATTGATCGGTCGGTCGATCAATCGGTCGGTCACTCGATCGGTCGCTCGCTCGCTCACTCAAAACCTTTTTTGGTGAAACTTTCAAGGACACCACGACAGACGGCTGTCAGCACACTTTTATTGTCTCACACATGAAACTCTTCATTATCATCATCATCATCAATTATACAAAGCTTTTTTATACTGTCTGCTCAGTGCACCAAAAGTATGTGGACAGGTGTTCCCGCCGAAGGGAGGAGGGACTTCGACGTGACACTCGCCATGTGAAAGCAGCAGGAAGTCCTCAGACCAGTAAAGTTTCATCCAGTGAAGCTGATAAACAGTCGCTCTCTTTCACCAAAAACTAAGCAACATGGTTGCACAGTGATTGACAAATTTAGGGCGGGGCTAATGATGAATGAGGACTCGCCACCATGAGGGTTTCTCTGGTCGTGTCCAAATTCATGGGCTGCATCCTCCTGAGGACCCGGCCTTCGCCGTCTACGTGGGCCGGGTCCTCAGACGGTCGGGTAGGCCGGAAGTAAACGACTGTGAAATCTGACGGTCGAGCCTTCTGATTAGCGTCACCGCTGTCTCGGTGGAGTTTAATAAACTCGGCCGTCTGCTCCTTGCTGTCTAAAATATAACAGGACACTGGAGTAAACTCTCGACTGTCTCACACTTCTGTTTAATCAGTTTCTGTTTGACGTTTATTCAGCTGTGTGAAAACCAAGGAGGAACCCACCCGATGGATTAATAAAGTTTTATTTTATCTAATCTAATAACTTTGATCTCAGCCAAACCGATTTACTCACGAACAAACAAAACACTGAAAAAAGCCCAACAATAACATTTTAGGTTGTCTAAGTGACTTATATATCACGTTTAACCTGAGTAGCAAAACTCCGCGGTGATCTGAAAATGACGTGCCGGGAGTTGTGCCGTTCTCGGCGGCTTCAGTGACCCTCGAGCTCCCGGCGAGCTATCGAGCTGGTGGGTAACAGACGTCTCCGAAAACGGCGAAGCACTTTTGCAAATATGCGATATCTTGATAAACCGAGCAGATATTTGATGTTTACACAGCTACTTTCTCGCCTGAAAATATGTTAAAAGTTTATTTTGTGACCCAGAAAGATTAATAAGAGTAATTTTAAAACTTAGTAGCGGCCGCCATTGTTGGAAACTGGAGTTTGGCTGGGCGAGGAGGAGTCTATGAATTTGGACAGCCTTCGGCGCGTCGCTGTGACGTAATCGGTCTACAAATGCGGCCTCAGGAGGATGCAGCGCATGAATTTGGACATGACCTCTGTATTTAAATGCGTGTTCAGCCAATCAGACTTAATGGCTCATTAACCCTGGCTCCATTCATCAAACCGCGCCCACACAGTCAATGAGATTCACTGACATGTCACATGACAGGCATTGCTCGCTTTGACAGTGCGTTTAATCGCAGTTTCTAAGTGTAACGTGCTGACATCACTCCACGTGATTGTCCAATGGGAACGTCTCACTGATATGTGACACGTTCCAAACTGGACTCTGACACCACTTCCTGTTTGTTTAAAATCAGCTAAAGACTAAAAACATAAATAAACGTGCTGACCAATCAAACGCAGAGTGACGTCGAGGTGTTCAGGTCGCCTCAGAAACGGCACCAAGACATCGGCCAGTTTTTCGCTGTACAAGAAGAGCTTAAAAAAAACACTCTCAGGTGCACCTGCAGCATGTGACCCAATGTTTACATGTTGATCCATAATCCAAAGCTCCAGGTGGCTCAGTCCTGGGGCAGCTTGACGAAGGCGATGGCAGCAAGCTCCTTGCAGAACTCCTCGAGGACGATGACTCCTTTGAGCAGGGTCAGGTGATCCAGTCTGTGGACACACCCACAGGAGAACTCAGGTGAACACAGGAGTTCAGTACAGGTGGAGTCTGGAGCATGACAGCAGACTGCACAGGGCTGCAGCTACTGATTACCGAGTAATCGAGTAATGAGCGATAATAAACACTCAAAAGAGAGAAAACTTCTTATCTTTAAGTACTTAAAACAGTTTTTATATCATTTCAAAGCCTTGTAATAAATCTGGTCTAGGGCCCCTCACGTCCCCCTTTAGACCCACGCCTGTTCACTTCAATGTAAAACGTGACGTCAGCCTGAAGCGAACTGTGGTTAAAACATGCCTCAGATTATCTGGAGAGCTCAGTGTGTGTGTGTGACACAAGCGGCGGTGGGTGGAGCCTACTTCACATCACGGTTTGTTGAGGCTCTGACTCCTGCAGCTCTTTCCCAGTAAAGGTTCTAATGGTGGACAGCTGCTGTTTCCTGTCACGTCTCCCTAACGGCTCCGCCTCGTTTCTACTGCAGCAGCTTTCACTCGAAACGCTCGCGTTTCCGTCATTAACACATTAAACAAGCATCAAAGAAGAATTTGAGCAGACACATTTTATAATCACTCGATGAGTCGCTGCGGCCCTGGTAAGTGTGTTTACGGCACCAGGCGTGGCTGGAGTGAGGCGTTACTGCAGGTAGTTACCCGGG